>NC_065923.1:29347876-29647876 GCF_024586455.1 Bactrocera neohumeralis
GATTTGAGCTTCAATTTCGAGAAAATCCCGATATCGAGTATCCCGATATTTTTCGTTATTTATATTTATTCTCTAAATCATATGACTAAGCTGCTCCTGAGATTGCTGATATTTCATAAAAGACTTGAGCTTCAATTTCGAGAAAACTTCGGCATCCCGATATTTTTTCTTTTCTGGGAAGATTCTCTAAGTTGTATGACTATGCTTCTCCTGAAATTGCTGATAGACACCATACAAATAGTTGACAAATCAAAGGTATTTCTGACTCACGCCGACAAGATTTGCCCTTAAAAAATTAGAATTATAGACTGAGAACCAATTGCTGCAATCAACCAAATCATGAATTTTATAAACATTTAATGGGATATTATTTGGTGCTATATAAATTTCGCCCAAACACTTGAGCAACAACTTTGAAAAATTTCGGGATCCCGAAAAATCTGGTAACCATATTGAGAAAATACGATCATTAATATACTTTCTACTGATTCAAAATCTAATCAGTTTTTATAGAGTTATGTAGTAAATAGAATCCAAAGATTTTTTAGAAAAATACGTCTTCGAGTATAATGCAGATGACAACTCACCGGCCTCGCAGCTATTCGGCATATCCCAAACACAATCTTAAACACAATTTAACCCGAAATATTTAATATTTTTCTTGTGCCTTGGAAACATCTAACATTAGTAACATATTTTCAGAAGAAAACAGAAAGTACGTACAAGAAAAATTACTCAAAATATTAAAAAAAATCGATTTTAGCAGAAGATAACTTCTCTCAACTTCATTCAAAGTCGTTTAGTCCAAACGTCATTAGTTGAAGTGAATTGAAATTACAATATATTGTTATGACATCGAAGTTGTTTACGAATAGATTTACACACTTCAAAACATTACTTAATCCTATTAGCATAAATAATAATATTATGATGTTCGCCACCCGCTTTATGAGCAATAAATCTAAATGAGTGAGCACACATCTTAATAAATTTTTCTTACTATTAGCTACCGATGTAAGCTTGTAGTATAACTGTGAAAAGCGAACCCAGCAAGCAGCCCATATCCCAAGTAGTAATTGTAAGTGTTTCAGCTCGTTGAAAGACCGAGACTGGCTTCTGCGCAAAACTAATCAATAACTGCTCAACGAGATTTAAGCAAATTTAACTGGTTAACGTCCGGATGCCGGCAGATCTACCGGCGTGAACCGGTTAAAACAAGAAAGTGTGAAGACAACAACAATTATAAACAAACACGTGCGCGCGTACTCAATGACAATACGCACCGAAAGCGCCATCATCCCCAAAGCCAACAACAAAATCAATAGCGTCCACAAACGAGTAGCAGAGCCGGCAAAATATTGTATGTAAATAGACGAAGCGGTTCTGCTCGATCGGACCTCGATTGAATCAATTAAATAAGCAAAGGGCGCTGGGAATGTAATGAGCGGCATTTGAGAGTTAATATGTGTATGGAATTGAGAGCGCATCTCTCGCTGAATGAGGATGACAATAAAATTGCAATTTAAATGTTGCTATCATGTTAGATGTTGATAAGCGTTTCTCAAGAAACTTTATTTGTGTCACGTTTCAAGCATCAGGGTATGAGTTGCATGTTAATTTTCATTAATTTGCATCTTAAACAATTAATATTTCGAACTTGTAGGCGCAATTAAAATATAGAGCATTAGCTATTCGATTGGATATACATATGTCTAATTAGAGGGCTGGAACTACTTATGGAAGTAATATATATTCAAAACTAAAATATCACGTTGCATATTAAATATGTGATTCAGTTAACATTACGGAGTTCTAGAATAGGACAGCAAACAGTACTTCTAACTACCTATTAAGTTGACTACTAATAAGATACCCATAACTTGGTGCTTGGCAATATCATAGAGTGTGGTGGAGTGAATAGAGCATGTAGTAGAGTGTAGCCTGAGTTCCCATATAGTATCCCTTTTTTATACCCTGAACGGGATGTACTAAGCTGCTATATATATTCTGGCCTAGGGCAACACTAAGTGTTGCCAGGTGCAATCTGACATTTCTATTGGAAAGTTTGACATTTTTTAGCATAACATCACTCAGAACGTTTTGTCATTTAATCGGAATCAAATTAAATTACAGGGAATTAAAAAATTCATCTCGGCCAAAAAATGGAATTAACTCGTGAACATTTTCGTGCGATCATTTTTCACAACTTTCAACGTGGATTATCACGACTGTGAAAAACTGTTACAATGTATTCAATCGTGGCCGACGCTTGCTCAAAGACGAATTCCGTGAAGGTCGTCCAAAAACAGCCGTTGTGCCAGAAAACATCGATGCCGTACGTGAACTGATAATGCAAGACCGTCACAGGTGGCGAATCATGGATCTATGTGTATGAGCCCAAAACAAAACAGCAATCGGCAAAAAAAAAAACAAAAAATAAAAAAAAAAACATTTTCGTTGATAAATATGCCTATTTACATTATTAGGCCAGAAATAGATATAGCAACCTACGTATGCGTGCAAACAGCCTTGAAATCAACTCGGATCATGCAATATGGGTCAAGAAAAATAAATAATATAAATAATAACTGAATACATACGTATCATATAGCATAAGTTATTAATCCCAGTTACTTGTAATTGTCGTCATTTAATAGATTTATGTGACTGCTGTTATTATAGGTTGCAATGAAGTATTTTATTCAAGGAAATTAATTTTTTTAAATATTCTCATTAAAGTTGAATCGTGCATACCAAGAAATTTTCTTGGTTTTAATACCGTGCCGGTCTTTACACCTGGCGTATAGTAGAGTTATGAAAAAAGGTAGGTGAGAGGAGAATAACAAAAATTATACAAATGAAAATAAAGTTTTATTGATGCACCTATTATATATTTATCAGGCTTTATAAATAATATTAAAAGAGAAAAGAAATATTTCAACCTAGTTCGAGCCCCAGATTCGAATCTACCATCAATGGTAATAACGCGTCTTCGGTCTGTTGACAGAGTTAGGTGCCTAGAGCTCATCCTAGAGAAGACACTTTTGTGGAAACGCAACATCGAGCAAAAGCGGAGGGCATTGCTTCAGAGAAGCCATTGGAAAAAGGTGGGGTTTCCCCAAAGATAAATCAGAGAATCTGATTACTTAGATGACTGAGACCCTGGGCACTCAAAAATTCTCACAAACTTTAATTTTATTCCAAAATACTTGGAAAACTACTTACCTTCGAGTAAGGCATGGTAAGAAAGGTCTCGCTGGAGGAGAGAGACGGAAAATAAGGGCGTTTTGACCGATGGACCAAACCTTGCGAGAGTGGTTGGTAGAAGTGTACACTATCGAAACTTTCCATCAGTTTTAGTTACAGGCTTCCTGAACACTGCAGCGTCTTCCAGGCGAAGGTGACTGCTATAAAGGTAGCAGTCGATCTACTGCTCCGAAGCGCAGCCTCCTTCAGAGTAGTGACTATCCACTCTGATAGTAGGATAGCGAAAGGTTGTCAATACGCCTTATCGCCAGAATCGAGTTATTTTGTGATTAAGCTGATTTGGGTGCCACAGCGGTATTGCAGGAAAATGTAAAACTGATGAACTTGCTAGGTGTGGTACTTCAGTCTCAATAACTGTGTAGTAGGAACGAGCAGGACCTCCGCGCTGGTTAAGTAGCAGCAGCTGTGCAGTTGCAAGGCCCCTCTGACCCAAGGTAAATCGTAATAGTTCTAGGGAACTCTTCACTCTCCAATGATTATAGAACCAGCTACTGCTCGATAGATTTGGAAATAAATGAGATAGAATCAACTCAACTTTCTTCATCTGCCCGCCAAATCAAGGCAAAAACTTCTCGAATCCCAACGCTATTCGTTTACACCTCCAAGTGAAATAGCAGAAATAGAAATACTAAAAATCGACCTAAGCAGATTTGTGATAGGATCAGAGTGCTACTGGGGGAAAAAACATAGAAACTTCAAACTTAATGGAAACAGTATTATATCACTCGAAAGAACATTCTTTGGCATTTATATTTTGAAGATTATCTCTTTCAAATATTGACCGCGGCTATGTCTCAGATGATTCATCCGTTCAGTCCAGCATTTTGGCTGGTAACTGGCGTAATGTTTTGCTTCAAGGCCTGAATTGAAGCAGTATTGTAAGCATAGACTTTAAACTTTACATATTCTCACAGGAAAAAGAACGGGATGATATCACATAAAAGTGTTTTCTCAATAAATTCATTGATTGAAGAGATATGAAGGAAGAGGAGCCGTCTTGTTGACGTCGGTTATCATGGCATGATAACGGTCGATAGAAAAAGGCCTCATGGTTGAACAAAATTTGGCTCGAAAACGATGGATCTTCTTGGAACTTTTCCAGAGTCCATGGAACGAAGCGATGTCGCTTGGAACAGTCGAGCGGTTTCAGTTCTTGCACAAGCTGTATTTTGTACGCTTCCAATTTAAGATCTCGACGTAAAATGCTGGGTCTCAAGATGAGTGATGGTGTTGCGAATAGTATGCTCAGTATGCCGATTATGTTAACCATAAGTTGAGCAAAGCGTGCCAAGCCGGTTCTTTACAGAACGTAAATTTTCATAATAAAGTTGAACGATTGCCAAACAATACTGAAGAAAAATAAAATGACAGCTTGACATGACTCACGCGTGATCTGTCAAAAAACTGCTACTGAAAAAAGTACCTCTACTTGGATCTCCCGTTACAACTGTTCTACTGCCAAAAACTTGTTAAATTCCCATGCTCTACTTGCTAAATGTTCACTAATTTGCAAAACATTCACTGCTTATAAAAAGTGACAAGATGTTAATTGCCTCTTAATTAGAGAGTTTAGCACATCGTTTTCGCAAATTCGCAACCCTATTAAAATATTAACAATGTTTGGTATTAGATAAGTGTGTAAAAAGTTAATTGGTGACGATATGGAAAAAGAGCTTAAACTATTAAAATTATTATTTTGTATATAAATTATTAAATATATTTCCGCTTATTCTCGATTAGCAAAAAACATAACTTTGAAGTGTTAATTAAAGCTGAGCACTTAGCAAAAACTCGTTACAACACTAATGGCTCTCAATTAGTTATAGGGAAATATATGATAATTAGTGGTTTGGTTCTGAAACCTATCGGGGGGCTTGGTTCGCAAAATTTTAATACATATATTCCTAGAAATTAATATTTGCATTATACATAAGTTGTTCACTTGCAACAATGTCATTAAATTTGCGCGCTTAAATGTGTTTTCGATTAAAAGATACAGTTGATTTAAATTTAAAACATATGGCAATTAAACTGTTTTCGATTTGTCCGAGCAAATGTATGGAGTTAGGTCGCGTGTTAATCTTTAAATTAAATCTGCATTTTCCATAAGGAAATAATAACAATAAATGTAGAAATGTCTGTTTTCTACAAAACTGAATTACAAATGCAAAGTCCTGCAATTACGAAAAGCAATTGGAAATTATATAAGGAGGTGGGCTGCAATTTTTTTTTTTTTTGTATACATATTTTTAAACTTTGATAGTGATTGAAATAATTATTTTAACTGGTTTAAAATACCTTTAATTTTACTAAACTAATTTTTTTGTTTTGTAAAAACAAAATGTATGTATTAAGTAACTTAAATATATTTAATGGTAAAAATAAAATGCTTTGCTTAATCCCAAAATAAATAAAAAAGTTTTTTAATTTAAAAAATGCAATACTTCGAAATATTAACAAATGTAAAGGCGTTTCTTTGAAGAGGCAGCTACATAAGTATGTGCCACACTTATGGTGAGAGACTAGGGTAGTTTTCATACTGAAGGTAGGTGGGAACAACCCAACCTACTCAAAAGAGCTTAGGCCTATAAACTTAGCTTGTTTCCTGCTGAAAACGCTAGAGAAAATCTTGTACAAGGCGCAGCACGCATATACGAAAGACAGATCCGTTACTGGACAATTCTGGAGCATTCAACAACGTCTCTAAGGAATATATTCTGAACAGTATGCAGTCAATAGGTGTTGATCCATATATATATACAATACAACGCTGGATCTGATGCCTTTTGAAACGCTAAAATGACTAAGGAAGTATGTAGAGGTACTCCGCAAGGTGGAGTGCTATTTCCGCTTCTATGGACATTACTGGTGAATAAGCTGCTATGCGGACGATATTGCCATCCTGATAACGGGAAAGTGTCTACAGACCATTAGCAGTGTTATGACCACAACTCTCAATACAGTGCAAAATGGAGCATAGCAAGCGGGGCTGGGGTGAACCCGAAGAAAACGGATCTGCTGGTGTTCACAAGAAAGCACAAAATTCTTCTATGAAGGTTCTCTTCGATAAATGGGACACAACTCTCTCTCAAGGACCGTACTAAGTACCTTGGGGTAGTCTTGGACCGGAAGCCAATGGAAAGGGCTGAGAGGCTCGCTGCACTGTGCATCTGGAAAATGTTGCCAGAAACAAGCAACTTCACTTCTACTGGGCCCCAAGGCCACAAAGACATCGGGGTCAATAAAATAGTGGAGATTGCCAAGAATTATGTACCGCATATACCTAAACGCGTGATCAACATTGGGAAATTCATACTTTGTCCATACGACGATCTCATGTGCAAAACGGTAGATCGAAAGTACACGAAATGTTATTGGCAAGAAGAGACAGTAGGAACATGATGGGAATACTAATTGATCACTGTCTGGTGGCGACACATGCCCGCAGGATGGGGCTGACAGATCGAGAAGTCTGCAGGAAATTTCTATAGCAGGGAACCAAGGAAACAATGGAGAATCTCTTGTGCGCTTGTCCCGCATTGTCAAGACTCCGCCGTAAGCATCTGGGCTCCTCACGGTATGATACACTGGAGAAGGTATCGATAGTGAAGTCGCAAAGTCTGTTAAAATTCGCGTTAGCCGCAGGTATTCTAAAAGATGACTACTCCACTTGGATCTAGCAACTGAACTCCACACTTGTATCACAAAGGACCATATATATATGTACATACGTAGCTTATTGGCCTACCAGAATAACCTAACCTAACCTTAAGAAATATAACCTTTCTTTAAACATTAAAATTTGGATTTTTTATGTAGCATACTTGTATGTATATTGTAATATATATATAGCTCCTACAATAACAAATAAATAAATGGCAAAAAATACTTCCCAGTCTTAAAAAAATGTAAGTACTAAAAAATTATTTAAAAAATTCTATTCCAAAAAAATTATTTAATGTTTATATTTCCCAAATTAATCAAGGTTAAAATAGCTTTTTATAAAAAATTAAAATTTTAAAGAAAAGAACTGCAAAATAATTTTTTTTACTATTATTAAAAATTATATAAAATAATAATAATACATATAACAAAAAACTATTTTTTTTCAATTTCATAAGTATAAAGTCAGTATAAAAATGTTTCGTTTTTCTTAAAAAAATTAAATTTCTTAAAAATTTAAATAGTATTAAAACTTGAAAATTTATAATTATAAAGAGATTATATTGAAAAGTTAAATAAAACATATTTGTACATATTACGTAGTTAAAAATATCTATAAGAATGAAAAAAAATTACTTAATAAAGTTTTTGAACTCAAAAATTTTGAATAAATTTTTTTTAAATATTATAAAAACTCCATATTTTTATTAAAAATTTCAAGTTCAAACTATTTTTCGAAACATAAGACACATAAAGAGTTTAATGAAAAGAATGCATCAAAAAAAAGTTTTTACAACAGAATTTATTCCTTGAACTTTATACAAATATTTTTTCTAAGAATAAAATTTTTATAGTACTTTTTTATTCTAAAATAATTTTAATTTTGAGTTCTTTACGCATAAAAATATATTTTTTCCCAATTACTCACCTTTAAAGAAAATATTTCATACACAACAATTTTCACTAAAATTTCCGTTTGAGAAAAGTTCTAAATTGTAACTGCAGTATTGTGCCGCGATTATTTTTGTATTTCATTAACGTAGGACCTTTGAGCACTTCACACTATAAAATGCCCTTGCAACTACACCATATAAAGGATGATTCGTAAATAGTTTAAAAAATATATATTTTTCAACACTTTTTAAGCACTTTCATATTTCTCGAATTCGAAATTTGCGCTGTCAGTAATAGTTTTCGAGCTTAAGCTAAGTTAGCCTCTTAATCCTTTCACAAACTTCACTTCAATATCCTTCTAATTAAGATCTTCCAATTTGTTTCACACTCTCACGATTTTGCGCTTTTTGTACGATCGTTCGTGTCGATGGACTGTTGAACCACAATTGAATGTTTTCCTGTAAGCCCACTAGCTTTTTATTTGCCCCGCGCTGAGAGCACGATATCCACTCATACTGCAACAACAAGCGCCACTTTTTACCACGCTCATTCGTATATCGATCAGTTACAACAAGTGTGATCGATATTATCAATTGTTGTTGCTGGCGCATACAAGCCACGAAGGGCTTAAGTGCCGACCGCTCAGTTTTATCATACAAACTAACACAGAAGCAAACAAGCTAGACGCAGTCATAAGTTTAAATGAGCGTGAAGCTGCAGCCAACGGAGCCGGGCTCAACACGGTAAGTGGTTTTGTTTGTTTGTATTGAAGCGTTTCTTGGGGCTGCTGTGAAGCTTTGTTAGTGGTAGTAAATAGAGAAATAATAAACAATTAGAAATTAAATGTCGTTGATGTTTGTTTTATTTATTGTTGCTTAATGTGTAAGGTTTCGTAGATTTGTCGTCGCACGAGGGCTTATAAAACTAAGTTAGAACTAGGAAGAGTTCTAGAATCAATAAATATATAGTATATGTATATACTTTGGTGGTTCAATCAACATTTGGCCTCGTAAAGAAAACCCGAAAATCTTGTGAAAACGGCGCTAAATTTTATCCACGATTCTCCAACTTCTTTAAGGGGTTACATGGGTATACGGGTTTCAAAAAATCGATTTTTTTTATTGTCTTCTACAACACCTCTAGGGAATTGTCCTAAATTTTCAAGTTGATACGAGTAATAGTTTTGGAAATACATCCTTGGAAACTTGTGCGCTCGAGGTTAGCTAGGCGCCGTCTTTAAACGTGTTTTCCTCGAAACTGTGTTTTTGAAGTCGGTTGGCAACTAGAACTCAACCGATCTTCATGAAATCTTACACAGGTCTTTGAGATACAATTCTTATAGTCTTGGACGAAGGTTTTTTTCGATTACTTACAGGATTTTCGTGATGCCAGAATTCGACGCATTAGAGCTCAGTGATCGTTTTTTAGTCAGTGTATATCAGACCTCGTGAATCTCAGAAAACGCTTGTCAATTCTTATCAGACAGATAGCTCAAACTTCGACTCCTTTGAGCAGGTTAGCCAGTAAAGTACATTGTTTCGACTGGTTGGATCCATATTTCCTGGACAGCCATGAAATCATAAAGAAACATGTTTGGATTCCGCTTAAACAGTGTAACACACTTCTGTGAAGTGGCCTCAAGCTTGCGCTTGTTAATTGAAGTATGACTTTTCTTGCTGTCCAGCTTACTGTTTTTTGAGAAACTATCTTACACCGTTTAGCGAACTGACATCACGAGATCATATAAAAGGTATGTTCCAAAGTAAACAGGACTTAAAAAAACAGAACAAATGATTTTTTCGGCAAAATCAATTTATTTTATTCAAAATAGTTTCCTTCTGCTTCAATACAGCTTTTTGCACAGTCCAAAAGCATGACGAACGAGTGTTTTACCTCTTTGGCCGGTTTGGGCATGCATGACGGTGCAAGCCTTTTGAATGGCCTCTACGTCAGCATAACGCTTTCCTTTCATTAGCAAATGCATATTTCCGAAAAGGAAGAAGTCGCACGGTGCCATATCAGGTGAATACGGGGAGTGGTTAATGGTTAAAATGTGATTTTTGGTCAAATAATCGTCCTTCGAATGCTGGATTCTGAGCAATTTTTGGTCGTCAGTCAATTTATGCGAAACAAACCGTGCACACAATTTTCGTACGCCCAAATGTTCGGTCAAAAATCGATGTTTCGGAGATGTTCAATTCCATGAATTTTAATGATGATTTCGGCTGATTTTTGATGAATTCAAACACAGTTGCGATGGAATGTCCAGTGATCATGGATTTTAATTGGCCCACATGTTGATCGTCATTTATGTCCTCACGTTCACTTTGATAACGTTGAAACCACTCGTGCACTCTGCTACGGGATAGGCAATAATCGCCATAAACTTGTTTCATCAATTAAAATGTTTCAATAAAAGTTTTACTAATTTTAAAACAAATTTTTATGTTGGCTCTTTGTTCGAAGCTCATTTTCGCACCAATAACACAAACATACTGACACTTAAAACGCAGTAACTTCACTTCCAAACAATGAAATGTCTTGATATTCTCACTGGACAATCGATAAAGATAGCAGATTCTATCACCAGTCGACATATCGATGACTCCTGTTCAGGGGTATGACATTATCCGTTTTCGGGGCAGATCAAAGTCGTTAAAACAATTTTTGTTTACTATATTTAATGGAAAAAAAAAATTATCTTTTAATGGCGCACCTTGTATGACGATTTTTTCCATTTAGCTTAAATAATTTAAATATTTATTTATTTATATGTAGTAATAGCAAATTAAGTATCAGTAACACTTCTTAAACTATATAAAAATCATAATAAAATATAATGTAAACCATTTTTGTAAAAAAAGAACGCAGAAAACGCGCCGACTGTCTAAGCAGCAGCACCATGCGATCTTGTCATAGTACTCATATGAAAAAGTATCATTTAATAAATGAAATAATTAATTTTATGGGCATTTCGCTGAGCATGTGTCCCACTTGAAAGATAAACAACATGGAATATGCGAAAAGTTTCTCAGCTTTGCCGTTCTTTCAATTGTTCCGCGATCTTGTTTACATGAGCCGAAGCGCGCATATGACTTTCGCAGCATAGAATTGCGTATGGACAAACTAATCGGCGTTAGCGAATGCTGCATGGATACAAACACATAACTTTGTTTCACTAGTGTCATAAAAGCACAATGCTCGTGAACTTGTGTATTTGTAAGTCGAGTACGAGAATTAACGATCAAGTACTTACAATAAGAGTTTATCAAAAAAAAAAACTTAATAATTACGAGTACTACTTAGTTAGGTAAGAAGGTATTTAGATTGGTGTGTACCTCGCCTCTCCTGGCAAAGTATAGAATCATAATCTCTTTATAAGCTTTAATTTCAAGCTTCTAAGGTTAGGCTAGGTTATGAGGTCGATCATAACAAGCATCTCATTTGGACAGCTGAACGCCGGTTCGTTGTGTTACCTAAAAAAATCGATAAAGCGGTTTGAGCCTTTCACAAAAATGTTGAGACGGCCAATATCAGTTTCTGCTCTGCCTTCTGGTTCAACAAAGATAAGGCTGCCGGGTGTTTCAACCTTAGTCTTGCAAAGGCTGGAGAAATTAAGAAAAAGTGCATGGATGTTTTCACCCCACTTTCCTGCATAGAAATTTGACAATTTCCGTCCGTCAAGATTTTTACCTTCTTACTTACTGGCGACCTCTTTGCATACGCTGCTAACCCTACTCATTTGACACCGTTTTGTCCGACCCAGTCGAAATGTCACACTTCCTGGGCCTACCGTTGGATAAGGCCAACAAAAACTTATCTAATCCTTACCATCCTAACGGGATTAGGTACTCGTTACAACAACAACAAAGCCAATGATTGCAACAAGAAGATCTCCTAAATTCTACTCAAGTCCAAAATTATGCATTCACACAGGAGCGTGTCGTCGACCAGCACCTGCTAAGCGCAAGCGATGTTCATTCCTTCAGAGCTAGAACGCAAAATGCCTATGAAGATCCAATTCGATCCCATTCCAATATGAGCAGGGCATGGGTGCCACCTCCGGCTAGCTAGTTGGCCTTGTAGTTGCCAGCGATTTTGCTGTGACCAGACACCCAAACAAGTCAGACGATGAAGTAGCTTTATGCAATTTCTAGTAGGAGCAGACACCCTTTTACTAGCTTTGAACGCACAACTAGAGTGTTCAGTGCTAGTATTACCATTCTGCTTTCGGCGTAAATGGACACGATCAAGAGGCTGCACTTTAAGGCAATACGTTTACCGCCACTTTAATAGCAGCCATTTTAACTACTGCGGTCCGGTACCCTAAAGCTATGATTGACGAAGAGCTTTTACAGAAGACTATCCTTCCAACCTTTCATCCTAGCTTCGACACAACCTATCTCTTTTGGTCTTTTCTGTGCAAAGTCCTCTCTCGACGAATGAAGACCAAACTCTACAAGTCATTCATCATCTCCATCCTGGTATATGGGGAATAGGCATATACGATGACAACAGTTGATGAGTCGGCGTTATGAATTTTAAAGAGAAAGGTTCTGCGGAATATCGATGGTCCTTTGGGCATTGGCAACGGTGAATACCGCATTCGATGGAACGATAAGATGTACGAGATATACGACGACATTGACATAGTTCAGCGAATTAAAAGACAGCATCTACGCTGGCGAGGTCATGTCGTCCGAATGGGAGAAAATACTCCAGTCCTGAGAGTATTCGACGCAGTAACCGCCGGAGAAAGTAGAGGAAAAGGATGACCTCCACACCGTTGGAAAGACCAAGTGGAGAAGCGCCTGGCTACACTTAGAATCTCCAATTGACGCCAAAAAGCGAAAAGGAAGAACGACTGGCACGCTGTTGTGAACTCGGCTATAACCTCGTAAGCGGTGTCTACGCCAATAAAGAAGTATAAGATTTTTATCAGACTAAGGCTTAAATAGCGTGGCTCGCGCACATCTGGAATCGAAATTAATTGCTTTAGCTTATTTGGGTTGGATTCAAGACGGTTCGTCAATATATAAAAAGTCACTGATTTATAAAATTCCTATACTCGTATGTATACATTTTTGTTTAAAAATCTGCTATAGTTGGACTTATTCTTTAAGAAAATATTTTTATTTTTATAAACTTATACGTAAAAAGTAAATATTTATATTTATGCTTTATACATACATATATACCATATGTAACGCGTAGTTTGAAAAATTTATAAGCTTTATTTGATACACCTTGACACCTTTAAATTCTTCAAAAATAAATCTATTAACAACTATTAATAAAACGCATTCACATCTGTTTCGTAAATATCTTAGAATTTTATTTACAACCCAAAAATTACAAGAAAAGCAAAGTCATAGAGGAGTCAATAAATAAGGAGTATTCATATTGATATTTATTAACATTATACTAAATGTGAAAAATTATGAGAGCATACAACTAAATGTAAATAGAACTATAGATCCAATGGATGGTTAAATGGCGCTAAGTCAATTAGCACGAGCTTACAAATTCTTGGCGTGTGTACGCACTTACAAGAAAACCCTGAATGGTGCTGTGATAATTAAGAAAAAATGAAAATGTTTACAAATGCCTTTGTAAATTTTCACACAATCAGGAAGACGGTTTTTTTAGTATAATTGTAATTTAGTATTCAATATAATTACCAATAAATTGATCATAGTAATATGCCAGATTTCAGTAGGAATTTTATGATATTTCTATTTCTATCTATGACTCAGTCTAGGCACTTTTAAGCAACAATTATTATCTTGAAATTTCAAAACAATACCTGAGAATACATTGAATGCAGAAGTGATTCGATTTTATTCCAATTCAAACAATTTTGCATTCGGTTTTATTGATTTGTTACACGATAAATCAATCTCTCGACAGCCACTTTGCACAGAGGTTTAGGATAACTAAACTTTTGTGAATAATATATCAAAACTTTCTTTTGAAAGCTTTAGAGTATCAACTATTTTCACCAACCTCATTCTACGGTTACCCAAACGCATTGACTTGTTCGAAATTTATCCAGCCAACAATGGAATGGGAATCCAGATTATGCTGAATTCCCTCGAAATAATTATATTTCATTAACACCGGAAACTTAGAACGTTTTGACATATGAGCGCTATTTGCACTGTTTGCAGTAACTTAAAATATTCATCTCAGCCAAATAATGGAAATAAATCGCAAATGTATTTTTTATTTTTTACAAATTTCGTCGTGGACAAAATGGAAATTTTCGACGTGGAACTCAGCAAAAAAGCATAGATGAACTTAACTAAAAGACCAGCGTTTATCGATGGTACGAGTATAGTGAATTCAATCGACGTCATAGAATACTCGTCGTCGAATTTGGTGACCGTCGTCTAAAATAAGTTGTGGTTCCGAAAACTATTTATGCCGTGCGTAAACTGATATTACAAGATCATTATGAGACCTATCGTGAAATTGATAAAGCTATAGGCATTAGTGGAACCAGCATACACTCAATATTGTACGAACATTTGATTGCAAAATTTTTTTCACGTTGGATTCCACACTACAAGGGGTGTTCCAAAGTAAACAGGACTTAAAAAAAACAGAATAAATGGTTTTTTCGGCAAAATAAATTTAGTGTATTCAAAATAGCCTCCTTCTGCTTCAATACAGCTTTTTTGCACTGACCAAAAGCATGTCGAACGAGTGTTTTAGCCCGTTAGCCGGTATGGCCGCCAGTAGTATGCCAGTGCAAGCCTTTTGAATGGCCTCTACATCTGCATAACGCGTTCCTTTCATGAGCAAATGCATTTTTCCGAAAAGGAAGAAGTCGCACGGTGCCAAATCAGGTGAATTCGGGGAGTGGTTGATGATTAAAATGTGATTTCGTCCTTCGAATATTGGATTCTGAGCAATCTTTGGTAGTCCGGCACAAACCGTGCACACACTTTCGTAAGAACTTCTTCTTCTACATCTGACACCGGTAACGCGATTATAACCTTTCTTGAGCAAATGCGCCATTTTTTCTTTTCGCTACGCGGCGCCAAGATATTCCAAGCGTGCCAGATCAGGTGAATCCAACGGAGGAGTGGGCGGGTTCGAATGACTTAAAGAGTGATTTTCGTCCTTCGGACAACATTGGATTCCAGCGTAGCAATTTTTGGTCGTCAGTCAATGTCGTCATATATCACAAACTCATCGTCCGTCGCACACACCTTTCCGTAAGCCCAATTGTTCGGTCAAAATGCGATAAATCGATGTTTTGAAGATGTTCAATTCCATTTCCATGAATTTCAATGATGATTTCGGCTGATTTTTGATGAATTCATGCACAGTTTCGATGGAATTTCCGGTGATCACGGATTTTGATTGGCCCACATGTTGATCGTCATTTATGTCCTCACGATCACTTTGATAACGTTGAAACCACTCGTGCACTCTGCTACGGGTTAGGCAATCATCGCCATAAACTTGTTTCATCAATCGAAACGTTTCGGTAAAAGTTTTACCAATAAAAAAAAAAATATTATTGGATCTTTGTTCGAAGCTCATTTTCGGTTGATATAGAGAAAAGGAGGAAAGACATTTCGAATTAGCAGCGTTTGGCACTTGTTTTAAGGGGTTACATGAGTTTACGGGTTTCAAATAAATCTAATTTTTTTTTGTCCTATTTAATTCTACGATACTTCTGAAATATTGTCCTAAATATTCAAGTTGATCCGAGTAATAGTTTCTGAGATACAGCCTTGAGAACTTGTGCGCTCGAAGCCAACTAGGCTAAGTGCGCCGTCTTTAAACGCGTTTTTCCCGAAACTGTTTTTTTGATGTCGGTCGGCAAGATTTCTCGAGAACTACTCAACCGATCTTTATGAAATTTTACACAGGTCTTTGAGATACAATTCTTAAAGACTTGAATGAAGGATATTTTCGATTACAACTATTTGAAAAAAATGTCGCGAAATTTTCATTTTTTTTTGTAAAAATGTCATATAAAGTTTTCAGTTTTTCTTTCCTTCGTCCATGTGCTAAGTTGAAGTTTTAACTAAAACACGTATCTTTTTCACTTTAAGTGAAAATACCTGCGAAATAGATTTCAATAAGCGGCTTACTGGGGAAACCCTAAAGAGAACAAACACTTTCTATTACGCAGCATAATTAAAATATTTTTGGTATAAGCACTTTAATTGGTGGAAAAAATCAAATTTATTACAAATACACATACATATATTTTAAGAGCCCAAATTTTTGAAAAGGGGATGCACCACACCAAAACTTCTTTGAGATAGTTTCCATTCAAGGTCGCTAAAATTTTGGAATTTTAATTAATCAAAGGTAAAGTTACTCGATTATGTGGATATGTAAATTACACTCTGATGTAAACAAACATGCAGTTACATTACATTATAAGCTGGCGTTATGCTCACTGGTTTCTAACCGCTTCTAAGCGGTTCAAAGCAGCAAGTTGTTACATGGATTTACTAGGTAATCTCTCATATAAATACATTTACATATATACATATGTGTATACTATATGTAAATCACTTTAACTCTAATCAGCGTGACTAGTTTGACGACGTCACTAATCGATTTTGTTTTTATCTCGTATTTCGTCTTACCTGCTGCCGGCCAATTGTCGCGTTAGGGTTCTGAGCTCAGGTGCCGTGACGTTTCAATGAACGAGTTCACGCCGTTTGCTGATCTCTTCGTATTTATGTAAATGCTCATTTTTACTTTCGATAATGAATAATTAGCAATTTTTTTATTCTTCTTGCTACACCGGTTTCACTATATCACAAATCGAATAATCGTTAGGAGATCACGCACATTTTAGATGTAAAAGAAATTACCGAAAGAGGCGGCGTCTGGCGAGCTGCTGCGACAGCACGTGAAACCTCAAGCGACAAGAGAACGTGAATGGGAATATTTAATGTTATACAAGAATTTTTTTATGTAATACGGGAATTTTGATTTCGATGCTTTTTGATTGATCGCACTTACACCGAATATTTTTTGCGCAATGAGGTCTAACACGCATAATACACTTGTGTTTCTTATTATTTGAATTATGTACATATGTATGTAAATTTGTATATACGAGTAAAAGCCCCACAATTTTTAACTGCTGTGACTGAGTTTGAAAAGCGGGAATTTTAGAATTTTTTTTTTGAAGAAATGATCTAATGAAGATTAATTGTATAATGGATCAGGAGTTGTAAAAAAGCGTACCCACATACATACATATGCAATTAAATGGAAAAAAATTACAAAACCGGTATTAGAAGAGACTTTGTTAACGTTTCTTTCAAAAATAGAGAAAATTTAAATACAGACACAAATACTTACATGAGGTGGTTAAGATAGACAGCGGTTCTCGATACCGTTTGATGTATCTTTGTAATGTTGTTATAAATTCTAGGCATTTCAAAATAATATATTCATATGTACATATTTATAAAGGATGACCCAAATCTATGTACTTATGTTCGAAATCCTTCGACCTCAAGTACTGAATTTTGTGATCAAATGTAGTTCATTTACATTATCTTGTTTGTAGAGACACCACCTTCGTGCAAATCACTCAAAGATACTCCAAAAAGGAAATATCAGTGCACTTGGTTGCTAAAAAAGCCTATCGCTGCCATGATATAGCAGCGGGGAAAGAGCGAAAATGAGAGAAGAATATAAAAGCATCCATTTCGAGGTTCCCTACTTTTTTAAAGAAAGAACACAGAAACTGCAAATTTAATGGGGAATGTTTATTATTATTCGAAAGAGCATTCTTTGACATTTATGTTTTGAAGATTATATCATTCAAATGTTGGTTACGGCTTCATCTGAGATGGGCCATTCGTTGAGCTCAATTTTTCATGACTCCATCGAGCATTTCGACCGGTAACTGGCGAATGATGTTTCGCTCCAAGGCCTGAATCGAAGGGAGTATTGCCGCATAGACTTTAGACTTTACATATCTCCACAGGAAAAGGTCTAACGGTGTGATATCACACGATCTTGGTGACCAATCGACCTGCCCAAAACGTGAAATCATCTTCGCACCGAAGTGTTCATATATCCATTGATTGATGCGATTTGTGGGAAGTGGTGTCGTCTTGTTAAAGCCAAATGTCACCGAAATCAGGAGCTTTTAATTTTAGGCATCCAATAGTCGGTTATCAGGGCACGATAACGGTCGCCATTGACGGTTACGTTCCATGATGAAATATCAACAAAAATAACATGAGAGCTTAACAAGACTCACGCGTGGTCAGTTAAAAAAAGGCTATTGAAAAAAGTATCTCAATCCATTATAGGATACAAATACTTCAAAAAGGAAATATCAGTGCAATTGGTTGCTTAAAAAGCCTATCGCTGCCATGATATAGCAGAGGAAGAGGAGCGAAAATGAGAGAAGGAGATATTTGTGGAATAAAAAAATGAAGTTTAATGAATATCTATAGACTTGATAAGTGGACTATGAATCACTTCACCCAAATCTTGAAGAAAACTGAAAGGTAAGGATCTTTGCTTCACATCTGACGGCTTCGGATTTCAACAGAAGGAAAAGGAGCTGCCTATGCGGAACCAAGTCGCTCAAGTATAAAAGCATAACATAAAGATAATAGACTAAATACAGATTCCGTTTGCTCCGAATTTATTATCTGAATAAACATCACACTTGACAATCATAACATTGACAATAAAGACAAATTCATTGTTCTTAGAAACAACATATCCACCGGAAGTATCCTTTAAAGCAAATGTAAGAATCACTATTTCAATAATAAATGCCTCCTCTTTCAAGGAAAATACATGGACGCATGTTGATATAAGAGAAAAAAGATTTTATTATTAGGACTTGGCATTTTGAACTACCTATCCATTTGTAAAAGAAGCGAGAAAAATATTGTCCCAATAATAATTTTGAATACTATGTCCGCATTGTCTTTTGTAAGCCAAGAAACATATGTACGTATGTATGTATATAAAAAGAGAAGGAGAGTTCACACGACAGTCGGATCTACATAACCGGAGTGGACCTTATTATATCTCAGGTCAATGACTATCAATTCGGATAGAAGCTTAGACGCTACTTATCTTCGAAACATATTCCTGAAAAAATTCTTAAAATTTGTTTCAGTATGAAGTTTTATACGGTCAACTTCCGAGGCGTCGTCAAGATACCTTCGACCGATAATTGCGATTCATTTCCTATTCAAAGCTTTGCATTCTCATAGTAGATGATTTATAGTCTTCTCTTGGCATGTCTGACAGTGACCAGTTAGAACTTCAACCAAAGTTCTTATGTTATTCCTTTTGAATTTCAATAGTCAGTGCGGCCCATATGCCACTCACGCCATGTTTGTCTGCAAGTTAGGGATTGACTCCACTGAGACTGAGCAATAGTTATAACATGTTCGTCGTCTTTTCCGGAGTGTAATTGTTGTGTGCTGCTCGCTCTGGTTAGTATATCTACTTCACAGTTACCAAAAATATCACTACGTCCTGGAACCCATTGCAGGTTTATCCTGAAATATCTATGAAGAGATCAATGCATTGTTTTACTATCATTGACGAGACTTTTTGAAAGTGTTCCAGTTCCAGTTGTCTTTTGCGGTCTTTATCACGCACACAAGCTTTCAAGTGGCACAAAGCATTCAGTGAAGATCGTGAAGTCACCAAAAACTTGTCTTCTGAGAGTCTTCCAACCACCTCTATTATACGTAATGACTATAACATAGAAAAACTGAAAGAAATTGTCCTTAAAAATCGTTGTGTTGGCATCAGCGGGATATCAGAGGACCTTAGCATTTCTTATGGATCGACTAAACACATTTCGGTTAAATGTTTCGGGTATGAAGCGTGTCAATGCTAGACTCGTACCAAAATACCAGAACCATTTGCAAAAACAACGTCTACTAAAGGTTGCGAAAGAGACATAGCTGCGGATCGTATGTTCATCAAACGACGATTTCATTGCTGAAATCGAGATGCGGGCTTATCAATAGAAAGTAGAAGCGAATGGCGCTACATTTTTGTTGGCAGTCCGGTTCAAAATTGATCAGATATGTATGTATGTATATATTTCTGGATATGTATGTATGCATTAAATATCAAAAATTATTTTGCAGCGCAATTTCTCGCCGATCTCCAAGCACATTCCTTGTGCAAATTTCCCAATAAAGAAAGTGTAATATAAATTAATTGTCTACAGTTAATTACATATGGAGGTATGTACGGTAGTTACATATTCGATTAAGATAAGCCGTTACATATTGCCAACAGCTTAATTACTAAATTACAAAGACGAGTGTAAATAAGGGAAAAATGTATGTGAAAGAAAGCAAAGATTAAAGATTAAGACTGACATACAGAAATGGATCGCTATCTGCTGCAACTGAACCGATCGATTTCATGAATGAAATATAGTAAATTTAGCAATTCTCGGCACTTACTCATCCCAAAAAGAGGCACGAATGCAGGCTTGTGTTTTGGCTCGCTGTCAAAAAGTGAAAATAACAAATGTCTCATCAATTAATTGGCAATAAATTAATGACAAATGTTAAAAAAATATGCAATAAACAAACAAGTGAAGACGGAGGCACTCGCACGCTGCCCACAATCGCCTTTTATGTCTCTCACATTGCCAGCCGCTTTCTTACTTTCATTATATTAATGAACTTATCGTTGACTGTTGTTGTTTATTAATTAAAATATATTTTGCTAGGCCTCTTTGAAGGATATTATAAAGCATAATTAGGAAATATATGTGCGTACATATGTATGTTTTCATAATCTTTACTATATCTTAATGGAGAATATTTTTTAGTTTATTATGAATCAACAACTGTAGATAAATATGCCTATGTATATATGTATATATGTACATATGTACCTCCATAGAATATATACATATATAGCATATAAGCTTTAACCGTCATTCCTTTTCTACATTAATCAGCATACAAAAGTCGTTATGGCCGGTTATGACCGGGTAAAACCTCATTGTCTCGGTATTCTTACTCGTGTTCCAGCCTCTTTGCTACGTTGCGTGTGGTCAATGCTTTGTCAATTTTAATTATTGCCTCGGCTGCAATATTACAAGACAAGTTAGAGTTAATCACTTCGAAATTTAGGTAAACATGAATATGTAAAGTCCTCTCGAAATCTAACGGATTTTTCAATAGGAACGTACAAAAGTAAACCGATGGGAAGAGCAAACGACGACATATTTTTTCCCGCTCTTTTGACATTTCTCTTCAGTAAGGTTTGCCATTTCATCATGGAAAGATATATGATCCAACAACAAGTTGAAAGTATTAAAATTTACTACCGAAATTCGAAGTCAGTGGCCTCCACTTTAAGAGCGCTACGTCCAATTTATGGTCGTCATAGTCGTCCTGTTAGATCAACAATTAAGCGTCAAGAGGAAAAATTTTAATTCACAGGCGTAGCACAATCCGTACCAGTGAGACAAACAAGTGCCCGTAGTGTCGAGAAGACAGCTAGCGCATCAATTGAGGAAAACCCAAATCAGTCTCTCATACGTCATTCTCAAGCGTTGGGCATCGCTGTAACGTCGTTGTGGCGAGTTTTGCGGAAAGATCTTGGCCTACGTCCTTACAAGATCAAATTGACACAAGAACTGAAGCCGCTTGACTACCAGAACCGTCCTATGTTCGTGAATTGGGCTGAGCAAGAGCTTGAAAATGACTGAATGGCTTCGTCAATAAGCAAAATTTGCGTTATTGGTCAGGCAGCAATTACGGTTTGGTGTGGTTTATAGGCCGGCAACGTCATTGGACCGTACTTCTTTCATGATGATCAAGATCGGCACGTTTCTGTTAATGGGAATCGCTACTGCTCAATGATAACCGAATATTTTTGGGCCGAATTGGATGATATGGACTTCGGCAATATGTGGTTCCAACAGGACGGCGCCACAAGCCACACAGCGAATATCACAATCGATTTATTGAAAACCAAGTTTGGTGAACATGTTATCTCACGAAATGGCCCAGTCAATTGGCCGCCTCGGTCGTGCGATTTGACGCCGTTAGACTATTTCCTGTGGGGCTACGTCAAGTCTATGGTCTATGCCAACAAGCCAGCGACAATTGATGAACTTCGTACGAATATCGAACGTGAAATTGCGGCAGTATCGACCGATTTATGTTTGAAAACCGTTATATGTGTTCTAAAGAATGACCACGGAAAAGGAAAAACCGAAGCCTCCTTGCACAATTCTAGATGCTTCTCAAATAATTTGTTTTTGTAGTAACTGCTTATAACATCCCCTAATGGTTATGAGAAATGTTGTAGAACTTGACCGGACACAGATCCCGTGCCGTTCGGCTTAAATAGTCTCGAAAGCTCGATTGCATTCAGAACATGTGCGAGGTATATCGGTCTACAACTCGAGCTGTTGTTGTTGTTGTTGAAACGATTACCTAATCCCTTTAGGTGACAAGGTTCAAGTCGGTTGTCATCGAACTCATTCAACGGAAGAACCAGGAAACGAGCTGTCTCGGCGGGGTCAGACCATAGGGAAAGGTTTTAGATGAATGGCATTCATTGGGCACGCAAAGAGCAGAAACTGATTTGAGAGGAGTGCATTGTGTTGCTTAACCGGATCAATGCGCATGTTCGACGGGAGACATCAGGAGGCAACCTGTGATCGTATTCTCTGACACGTCTGAAGCTTGTTCAACTGAGTTTTACTAAGTCCAGGCGATCAAATGGATGCTGCGTAATCAGTAGTAGTATGGTGCCAACAACGCTTATTTATATTTTCCCCAAGTGCTGCCGGATAGTAACTCGAGCTTTTCATATGAGATGGATCTAAGTGTGATTCCCAGAAACTAGAAGAGACTCAGGAAAGAATGAAGCTCTATAAATAGTGTCGCTTTAAATGTAGTGGCTTACGAAATCTGGCCTGTAAGGATGTTGTATGTTGTATACGAATTTAAACAATGTTCGCTTCGTGAACCTGGTAGTTTGTTTCTATTCCAGTAAGTGTCTACTGAAATGGTTACTACGAAAGCACACAATCAGAAACTACTTGAAGGAAAGGCTGCTGCGCACCGTGAGAGGTAGCTATAATACGTATACAACCATTGGAAATCATCCCATCTAATCCTTTTGTAGTGCGCAGAACCGAAATTGGTGTCAGGTAATTCGAAATCGGCGAACCGACCGCATTGTACTTAGCAAACAATGTTTCTTTGCTATTATTTGTCTAACAAATACACCGAGACTATCCACGAGACCGTAGCTCGTTTCCTCGAGGATCGATTATACGCAACCGGAACGGGCCCGGATTGTTAACCAGCTAAAGACTGTCAACTAGGCAGCATTCTTCCAAACGATTTAAGGAATGTTTTCCACCGCTACAACAACAACGAGTCCTTAGCATATAATAATATTACAACAAGTAGGCTTGAAAAATTTTTTCAAACATTAGTAGATTCGCAAAAGTTTCGGTATATGGTCTTATACTATGTTCAGACCGACACTTATTCACACGATTTCGGCTGTTGAGTGGTTTATCCCACTAATCTTATAAATTTATCAAGATTTCGCCATACAAAAATGACAGTTCAAAATCACTTTATTGGAGTGATTTGAAACTGATCTACGCTAAATCTCTCTGTGTGACTCTGATTTTGCGCCATCTACTTGGCAGCATTGGAAATCTATTACA
The DNA here is from genome assembly GCF_024586455.1 of Bactrocera neohumeralis. Lineage (NCBI taxonomy): Eukaryota > Metazoa > Arthropoda > Insecta > Diptera > Tephritidae > Bactrocera > Bactrocera neohumeralis. Next base: position 29,371,401 of record NC_065923.1, read on the forward strand.
TTATCACAGCTGATTTAGACACTTCAAAAAGGAAAAAATGTAAACAAACAAATTTTTATTAGAGCAATGAATCTAATTTCGGCTGAAAATCGACTTCCCAAATGAAAAAATGCGTCCATTATTTTCATTATATGGAAAATATTTAAAAGAATACGGCTTTTATTACAAAATACTATATGACAATGTTTTCTTTTGATAAATATTGAGCGATGTAAATTCTTGAATGGCAAAAACAGCTGTTTTTAATCTTTTCAACGGCAGTAAGAACACTGTTGGGTTATGAAATGCTTAAATGTAATCTAATCTTTTAAATTTTCGGTCTGAACATGGTATTAAATAGTATTTAAGTTAAATAAATCCGAAATTAAGCTACACTAATTGTAATAGTTGATAATATTGTCAAATTTAAATTACAACCCCAAATGCGACCCTATGATAAAAATGCAACTTTGTGATCTATTACAAATGCGTGAGCTATTACTTTTTCAAAACATATGTTTACCAACAAAATACATTTCATACATTTGTTTTTTCAGGACAAAATTTTATTAAATAAATGAAAAACTGATAAAAAGGTATTTAAAGTGTGTCAAAAATAGTGTTTTGATTATTCAAACGTTGTTATCATATAGAAAAGGCACTTAAAACTATTAAAAATTTGTTTCGCTTCTATAAGAAAAAGGATTTTCAAGTGTGACATAAATCCTCTGTTACAGCGAAATAATCGCAAAACAAATTAATAAAAATGAGTTCCGCAACGTTAGCTGCTGCTATTCAGAGTACCGCCGGTGCTGTGCCTGTTCGCAATGAAAAAGGTAAGTTCAATAGGATTAATGTTTATCACTCATCAACTATACAATATTCCTAATTTCTCAGGTGAAATATCTATGCAAAAAGTAAAGGTGCAGCGCTATGTGTCGGGAAAGCGGCCAGATTACGCTCTAGCAGGCAGTAGCTCCGATGAATCTGATTTGGAAGATTTCATAGATCATCGCAAACGAGCTGCACAAGCACAACTTGAACGGCGCTCTCAGCGTGAACATGCTGAGGTTCATTCGGGTGATGAAGGAGAAGTCGATGATCCACGTTTACGACGTTTGAGGACGCGTCCAGAAGATCAAGAAGAACTTGAACGAGAGCGTCGTGAAAGGCATAGACACATACACGAACCAGAGATAGTGGAGTCCGAATCTGAAGAGAGTGAGCCAGAAAAACCCGAAGGCCCAGTGACAAATAAAATCACACTCGCCTCTGAGTCGGACACAGACTCAGATGTGAGTGAGGATGAGTTAGAACAACGTCGTCTAAGATTGCGACATCGCATGTTACAACAGCAGAAGGAAGAAGAGGTAAGTAAATTAGTAGCTGTTTATGTTTAGCCCGCAATATAAAATTTAATTTATATTTGTAGATTTTGCAAAAAGAAGATGAAAATAAATCTGAATCTTCAGAAACCGAAAGTTCTGAATATGAAGAAGAGACCGAGAGTGAGGAAGATAACGAACCTCGATTGAAACCACTTTTTGTGCGCAAGCGCGAACGCGCGACTATACAAGAGAAGGAGCGTGAAGCACAAAAGCAAAAGCAGCTAGAGGCCGAAGCTAAACGTTCAGCGAAGGAACGTAGACGCGCTACATTGCGTTTGGTAGAGGAAAGCGTCAAGAAGGACTTGGAAAAAGCTAAGGTATATTAAACATTTGTTGTTGCATAATAACGCGTTCTCAATATTACCGAATCTTTCTTTAACAGCCCGACACCGCGGAAGCCAGCATCGATGATGTGTGCACGGATGATGAAAACGATGAAGTTGAGTACGAAGCGTGGAAATTGCGCGAGTTGAAACGTGTAAAACGTGATCGTGAAGAACGTGAAAAGTATGTGATAATATCTTGTTTGTTTTGATATTTTTATTAACCGATTCCTTTTACCATTCGCAGTGCTGAACGTGAGAAACTCGAAATTGATCGTATGCGTAGCTTGACTGAAGAAGAACGTCGCCAGGAACTGCGTAACAACCCCAAGGTTATCACGAACAAAGCTGCCAAAGGAAAGTATAAATTTTTGCAAAAGTACTATCATCGTGGTGCTTTCTACTTGGACGAAGAAAATGATGTGCTGAAGCGTGACTTTGCTCAAGCCACACTGGAAGATCACTTCGACAAGACTATCCTGCCTAAGGTGATGCAAGTGAAGAACTTCGGTCGCTGCGGTCGTACCAAATATACACATTTAGTGGATCAAGATACAACGAAATTCGATTCGCCGTGGTATGCTGAGACCTCAAATAACATTAAATTCCACAATGAGAAAGCTGGTGGTATGAAGCAAGTGTTTGATCGACCCACTTTGTCCAAGCGCAAGAAGATGGAATAGTAAATATGCAAAGAATTTGCAATTATTTACACGCAACACATACATATGCATGTATAGATTCATACGTATGTATAAATAGTTTTAGAGATAAGCATTTAATAAAGCTTTAGATTTAATTGAACAATAGAAATAAACTTTTCTTTTAAAAAATTATGTGATGATAACACGTTTCACAACAACAACTTTTTTTTTGAAGCTTAGAGTTACAATTTTTATTATTATTACACACCAAATTTTGCTAGAGTACATTTACTTGTTTATTTATCATTACCAAAATCAATGGCCATTGGTATTGGACCTGCCGCTAAGGAGGTTGTTGCCAAACATTTCTCAGCCCACTTCATCTTCTCATCTCGTTCCTTCATTTTATCCAACGGCGTCCATGACAAATCAAATTCTAACCTGTAGCTGCCAAGATATTTCTGATCTACACTACCGCTCCATTCCTGCGGACAAAATTTAGAAATTAGCAAATTAATAGTCTTATACATATGTATGTATATGTACATCTGTAGAGAATGTAAACTTACTTCCGGCGAAAGCATACTGAAATAACTCTGACCGGATTGGCGTTGATAAAGATGATAAACGTGGCCGGGTTTCTTTGTGAAGTTACAGGCGGCATTGTGCAATAATTGACTCTCGTCGGACTCCTTTAGTATTTGCATGGCTTGCGCTTGCAGCATTTTAATCTAGAGCATATAAATATAGACTAAATGTTTCACTATAAGCAAATGTGCCGATCTCACCTGATCTAGTATCACACAAAGTTTCTGGCATGTTCCGGCTTTCAACTGCTTATCCGCATTTTGTATTTGTGTTGCCAATGAAATGATGTCTTCCTCATTATGCATGGACACGCGCAATGGATCCAATATATTCACGCCATTAGGATGAGGATTCCGTTCAACCAACTGCGCTGTGAAATTATAACATTTTTAGCGAATTATTAACTATATATGGTGCAACAAGTAATTACCCTTTTTCACGGCAGATTCATATGTCAGACGCTCCATTTCTACTGCGCTCCTTTTCATAACAAACCTGAAAAGCTTCGAATTTTAATTTTTTATTTGTTGTGTAGAATTGTTGCTGTAAAGCATGCAAGCACTGTATGGTCAGATGTTTCTTGTTGTATCGAATTGAATTACATCGATAATTTTTGGAGGAATGAATATCAATAGAATTGTATAATGAAATTGCTGCTTCAATAAAACATAATAAATTGTTAATAATTTGTGTTGCGTTTCCACTTCCCAGGAGGAGTTTATAAAGCTGGTAACTTAGGATGGTTATATTAGCAAATAAAAGATTTATTTATCGATAACTTTGTGGTACCGTGCCATCCCTTACATATGTTTTGATAATTTGACAGCAATGTACAGTGGCGCAACATAAATAAAATTGATGTATATTGATAATATTGATTAAAATAAACATCAATTAATAAAAGTATTAAGAGTCACAAATGTGTATCCAAAACCATTTGTGTAAAGAAACAGAACTTATAGCTGCTATCAACATTTAATCCAATATTTTATAGCACAGATTCTTATTATAAATCGCAATTCGAAACCGAGTTTCAATTGTCATGCGGTGGCGTTTAAACAATCAAACAACTTTTTTTCACAAAACCACTACATTTTATTATTTATTAACAATTGATTAGGTCATGTATGACATACTTATTTGCTTGTATGAATACAGCGTCTACACCGGGAGAAGAATAAATCTAACACCTATGACAATTAAATATTAGTTTGTTCAAATGTTATATATAAACTTTAATGCAATAAGTATATTGCAATGGAAATGTTTTATGTTGTCCTAACATAATTTTCAAATTTGCACAAATTTTTTACTGCTGGAAATTTAAAGCACAAATGGAAAGATGGCACGACGACCTCTGGGATAGTCTTTGAACTCCTTTTTGTAGTTGCGGTGCTTGCCCAAGGCCCATACAGTCATTTGGTAAGCTCCAGCAATAGCAAAAAGCATAGCTGGTAGACATTGAGTCATCAGAGAGAATGCTACCCAAGAACCAATCTCATATGTGTAGTTCGGACAGGAAACCAAACTGAAAGTTGAACACTATTAGTAAAGTTAAACTTAATTTAAGTTGAGTAAACTTACTTGAATAATTTTGTGAAGAGATTGCCATCAGGTACTGGAATTCGGCGCACCTTTGTGCCAGGCGGACGCAAGTTGCGTAGAGCAATGTGTACTGAGAAATTGCCGATTTCGCATATCTAAAGGAGAAATATAACTTTTAGTAATTTATCTTCATATTTTATTAGTATAATGAATATACCGCGAAAGCTGCTAGAGAACCCCAGACTTGAAGAGCACAGGGACTGGTAAACAATGGGTGATTAACGTGGTAGGAAACGTATGCGGTGAATCCCCAGTAGTAGCTGCAATTTTTGAACAGATTACGAATGGGCATAGTAGCGTGCGAGAAACGATGTACAAAAATAGTCTCCAAAATTCGCTTAACATAATGTACAATGTAGCAGCCAGCAGCGATACTGTAAAAGGAAATAAAATTATATAATTTTGCAATTTCTTAAAGTTTGCGAATGTATAAAAGCGATTTATAATGAATGCAAAAATTGATGAGCGCTTGTGAAACACATAGCGATTGCGATTCGACCGCGGCGAAGATATAACACAGAAAAACATAAAAATTTAAAAGGTTAAACTGGGTCGCCGCTTTTGTTGTTGTCTGCATTGTTGCTATGTTTGCTTTTTACGTTTATGTGTTGTGCTGCGCTAATGACAGCCACTAGAGCGCACCAGGGGAAAGTTCAAGATTGACAAACTTACTGTGCTGTTAAAGAAATAGGTGTATCTGCTGCTTCACCGTAGATAAAACTAGGACGTCCATAGAAGATAAGATATACGAAAAGCGGACCAGCGTACTCAGCTAAAAATACAGTCTTCCATCCAATTTGTGGGCCGAGATCTTTAATGTAAATCTTGCTGGATTTTCCCACGTTAGCCGCCTCTAAAGTGTCAGTTTCTTTCAGAGCTTTGCCACGCGGCTCCAATCGTAAGGACTGCCGCTCCGGTGCCGGTGTGCTACGGAATTTTTTATGAATAATATAACGTAGATCTCCAACTGTAGTATTGGCCGGAACTTGACATCTTCCAAAAGTTTTTGTGCCAGTTGTTGACAATATTTCAATCTAGGTTTTTTGTAAAATAATTATAATTTCACTATCAGTATTATCAATGCAGAAACTAGTTGTTTTAATTTATGTATTTTGTACACATCAACTTACATCCATTATGCAAATTAATATGCCGATCTTATGGTGTACGGAATGCAAATGTTGGTCAAGTTATATTCACTGTCAACAGCAATTTGTGAATTGTGTGAATTCCACCAGACAGTTTTCTTAAATGCGCTATGCACAAATCAGTTGCTATGAAAATTTCGAAGTTTATTCGAAGCAAAAAGAGAAATCAAAGTTCAGTCGATTATTTAAAGATATTGTTGGCATAATGAATAATGCCTTTCGAGTTATCGATAAATTAACTGTTAACTGATCTGTACGCATTTTTTATATGTACGGATTTGTTTAAAGCTTACCTATTATTGTAAATAGCAGATTTAAAAAAAAAAATTTGCTTCCTGGCTGGAAAGTCAAGTGGCACAACAGATTTGGTTGCAAACCGATCGTAAAAATCGAAAACTTTCGCAATTATGCACTCTTATGTTCAAAAATCCATATACGAGTCTTCTCTCTTGCGCACATACTGTTGGAACGTACTTACATGTAAGTCGTGTATGGCCACTATTAGTTACAAAGATTTATCCTTGACCATCACCACAAAATAAGTTTTTCCAATCAGCGAGAAGTACTTCTTTTAGAAACATTTATGTTGATTCGGAGAAGCAGGAGTACGATGGATGATTTATTGATATTAGTTAACTGCAAACTGTTGCTCAAGTGCACCTATTAAATTAACATTGTCTTTTGTCATACTTCTTCAGTTATTGGGTCTGTAAACATAACATGTTCACTTGTTTTTAAATCCCTTTCACCTTACTTGGTCAAGAAACACCATTGGCTTAGCTTGCTATCCATTTCCCTCATCTCCTATTCGTAAATATTGTAGCGATTTCCTTTAACATGTGATTCTTCTGGAAACGAATCGAAGTTAGAGGAGAATAAACATCTGATAGAACGTTCCTAAGCTGAAAATTAAACAAATTACTTATAAAACATTAAATCAATTTTATTTTAACATTGGAATGAAAATAAATATTGTACAATATGACTGACAGTGCAGAAGAGGTAAGAAATATAAAGTAAGCGGTAACAGATGTTGCAACTTCAACTGTTCTTTTGCAGATTGAATTGTGCCAGAATATCGGACCGCATGAATTGGTGGAAGTGAAATCAAAAGCAGTGGTTAAGTTTTCCGCAGTGCAGGTGCCAGTAAGCTTCAATCGTCTACAATGTAACACCAATTTGAATTTGCCACCTTCTAATTGGTTGACCACGTCGGACAACAGTGGGCTACACCAGGCGCTGTACCAATCGCCCGGCTTCGCTAGGTGAGTCATTTCAAAGTTTGGCAGTGTTTTTATAATCGCGTATTTCGGAATGAAAGGAGTTTGAAGGGAGGTGGAAAGTTTTACCTCCCTCTAAATCGGCTGCTGCAAAAACAACATACCTTTAATATGGTGCAGTCCAAACTTTTTCGATATTTTTATATTTCTCTTTTTATTCGACATACTAAAAAATATGTAAAGATTTCGTTAGCTTATTTAAAAGAGTTTTAAACTAAAGTGGTAAAAACAATTTGAATTTAGTTATTTTCGTTAAATTCGGTTATTCTAATTCCTTACCAAAATCGAATCCAATGACAACCTTTCATTTTGTTTGTCTTATTCAGCTTTAGCATTGCACACATGTTTCCCGACTGTGTGGGCGAGGTGGATGTTGTGACTGATGCGGAAAACATAAAACGGCTTCTGAAGATGCCCTATACATCGAAAAGCGCCATCAGCATGATTGTGCATAAGGTGGGCAATACATTGTTGCTAGATGAGTTCGACATACAGAAGTACTTGCTGCGTAAAGCCGACGACGATTGGAAATGGCTACGTACTTTTATATTAGAACATATTATGGCATATGGCGAAAAAGATCACAGCTTCTGTCTAAAAGACAAATCACGTGAAGCGTTACAAACGAAAAACTTGCTATCGAAATTCCTCTACTACAGCTTAAAGCAATCGGGTGCTGAGGAGCCTGAACAAGAAGCACAACGCACACGACCAGTTTTACCCATTACCGGTCCAGTATTACCTGAACCCAAGGTAGAGGAGAACGTGCCAGATCCCAAATCGAGTCATGTCTTCAATCGGAATGTGCTCTGGACATTTGAAGATATACGAATGCTGATCGGTACTGACATGCCTATTTTCGGTGGGCCTAATCGCCCATGTATTAGTTTAAGGTTACGTGATATGGCTAAGCCAATCAATGTACTAACCGGTATTGATTATTGGCTAGACAATTTGATGTGCAACGTGCCGGAAGTAGTCATGTGCTATCACTTGGATGGTATAGTACAGAAATATGAAATTATCAAAACCGAAGATCTACCCTACCTCGAAAACTCCCAGTTTTCACCACAAGTAGTGCGCAATGTTGCACAAAATATACTGTCATTCTTAAAAGCGAACGCTACAAAATCTGGACATACTTACTGGTTGTTTAAAGGACGCAACGATGATGTTGTAAAACTGTATGATCTGACAACGCTCTGCCAAAAAGACACGGAAGCGAATAGGTGTGATGAAAAGCAGGAAAATCCCTTCACTGTGCCTGTGGCAATGCTTCTGTACACAGTGGCGCGCAATATGAAGAATACGGCTACACAGATAACACCGAAGATGGCGGGTAACATCAAAGCTTTGCTAGATAACTGCATTAAGCTGCTATCCAAGGAGAAATATCCACAAATCGTAACATCTTCTCACTATATACTGTCCGATTTACACGTGCCGGCCGGCATTGACCCCAAAGCGCCGAAATTCGATAACACCGATATAGATTCCGATACGCAATCTGTGTACGAAGAGGATGAAGATGGTGATTCGGTTACCGATGATGATTTCAATTTGAATGACACGCACAATGAACTCAGTGAAAATGTCGAACACAGCGACAATGTGGCAATGAAACAAATTTGCGATACACTCAAAGAATTAAATCTGGAAGCACAAATTAAAAATGGAAAACGTGTGCCGCGTGCGCCATCCCCATTGCAGGCTGGTATAGAGGAACGTTGCCGCATTGCATTGGAGCATATTAGCGCCGGCATAGCGTGTTTGAAGTTTTTCAACACCAGTGAGGAGAAATTTATCAAAGAAAGTGAAGTGCGCGCCAAGGATGAAGAAAAGCAACGCATACTGCATGAGGAACAGCATCCGAATATGGCGAAACCCTTCAAACCCATACCGCTACCCTACGAGAGCCTCAGCAAACAGCTGTTAAATGGTGAAGCAGAAGCAAACAAAAATTTGGTTGACGAAACTGCAGACGACAACCTTTCCGTACATAGTGAGAAGGCGAAGAAAGGTAAAAAATCAAAAGCGAAGCGTAACAAGGGTAAAGAGTTGAAAGAGAGTCAAAATGCAAAGGCTGACGCCAATCAAGCGCCAGCACAACCACAAGCCGAAGACAAACGCATTGCAACAAAGTTCAATACACAACATTTCGGCTCTTGGAATGTGCACTTGAAGTTGCTGTTGCTGGAGAAGGCTTGTCTCACCTATGCCACCTATGCAGAATATCATTATGGTGAGCTGAAGTATGGTAGATGCCTAAAGGCTATTTATATGGCCTACCGCTGTCAGCAGGTGGTGTTGAAATACATGTCCGACATAGTTTCGCAAAAGAGTTGCTTGCTAGGACGCGCCGGCGATTGTTTCTACCAAATGGCTAAGAGTTGGCAGGACATTGACAGTTATCTCGCGCAATTCAACGAAGAATCGGAAATTGCACAGAATATCGATATTGAGTTAGTTAAAGACCTGAATAGTGGTAAGTAGTTAGCAAAATGGTAAATATAAACTCGTCACTCTATACTCTCATTTGCTTTCTAGACGGCATCACTGAACTAATCACGCCATTGGCAAACCTTGAACACTTAATGCTTTCCAGCTGCAAATGTTATGAAAATGCTATTGATTGCGTCACAGATGAAGAGGCCAAGAGTGAGTTGTTGCGACGTTTGGGCAACGTGCGCAATGAGCTGGGTCTAAAATACATGTATTGGGCGCAAGGTTTACACTCAAATCTTTAATTTTTATCAAATAATTAATTTACTCCTACATTTTTCAGAGGAATATGCAAAAGATATGGAGAAAAACTCAAATAAATCGCCAGACGATAGTGATTCAACCGAAATCAATATGTCAGATAAAAGCCAAACCGACGAAGCTGAGCAAGACGAAACTTCGGAGAAGTCTGAGCAAGGAGAAACGCCGGAGAAGTCTGAGGAACCAGTATATATGAAATTGGCTATGAAATCGTATGACTGTCTGATACGCGGCATTGCAGCGTTTAACGAGGTGCAGGACAATGTTAATCAAGCATTTTTATATTGCAACATGGGTCGCTTTATGCGTTTTCGTGCGCACTTGCTTCTGCCAGAAGAGAAGTATGAATACTTGTATTTTAATTTCCATTTATTTTACTAATAACGCCTTTTTTGCAGCATTGACTTCGTGCGAAAACAGAAGATGTTTTATAGTGAGGCCTTCTCGAACTACGAAAAAGCCAAAGAAGTGCTGGGTTCACGAAAGTGCAGTGTGGAGCTGTGGGACTTAGTGCATTGGGAGCTTTCGACTGCCACGTTTACCTTGGCCAAACAGTTACAAGACTTTAGCACTGCTGATGAGGTAAAATATATTTGCTATACCCTGAACAGGGTAAAATTAGTTGCAACGAAGCTTGTAACACCCAAAAAGAAAGGGGACCAAAATGAATGTATACATAAATAACAAGAGTAACGTAACGATTTAGTCCAGTTCGTCTGCCTTTCGGATGATATATGCAAATTATTTTTTGCGATATCGATCAAGGCCTTGTATGGAATACTTTTTATTTGACAGGTTATCCTTTGGCAAATATTGTTGTCTTAAGCTAAGCTACAATCTGCATATACATATGTTCTTATATGAAAACTTTTATAGGGTATCATAGTTCCGTTGCAACTTAATTTAATATTTTCCTTGTGTTTTTATAAAAAGTATGTAAAATAAATATTTTTTTGTGCTTTACAGGCTACACGCGCTGAATTGGAGAAGCAAGTATTGGACATGTTGCAGAAATCGCTCAAACTTTGTGATTTAGAGCATACCGGCTCCAGACAGATACTCTACACCTATCGCTCTGGTCTAATACATAAGCGGTGAGTTAGCTTATACTGTTTAGTAAACTTAAAAAAAAAGTTACTCTTTATAACCTAACTTTTTCTTTACAGTATCGCATCATTTTATTATAGTCAATTACGCAATAGCTGCACTGACCTCGCGTCAATACCAAAAACCACTTTGCAACTGTGCAAGCATCACTATGAACGTGCCGCTGCTATATTAGACAGCTTGCGCGAAGCTTATTTGGCTGTGCAACTTGAACGTATTTCATTGCAGGAATTCTTAGCAGAAAGTAATTATTACATTCAAGTTATATACATTTTTATGCACGTATATTTATATATTTTTTATTTGATTTTGCATATTTCAGTTTCGCCGCATATTGCTCAAAAAGTCAAACACTTGCAGACCGCCTTGAGCTTGTGTCTCAAGTCGAAAGTGGTTTTCGAATATGCCTTAACCTCCTTAACCACAAATAATACCACAGAGAGCAAGACAACGAATGATGAGTTCTGTAAACATATGTTATTATTTGAAAGTCGTTTACAAAACACACTGAAAACATTGATAAAAATGCTGCTCAACGGCAAGGACCCCAAAAGATTAGTAGAACTTTATAAGAAAATGTATATGACAACGTTGACGTGCAAACGCACAGCTGAGCAGCAGCAGAGTGCGTCCATTGAACAGTTGGCGCAGCACTATGCCACTTTAATGGAGCGCTTAAATGAGCTGCAGCAGTCACACATGCCGAATGCAGCTGAGAAGCTTTAAGCTGCTGCTTCTGCCTGTTATTATGCTACAACTAAAGTCTAATTGAATCATTTTCCTTATGACTGGCTATGAAATCGCGCAGCGCTACGCAAGTTGTAATTAATTTTAAGTGATTTTGAATTGCTAACACGTAAGCTTCCGGTCATCGTTACTGAATTAAATTCGACCTTTGTGCAGAGACCCTGGTGGTAACAATAAATTAGAATTGTAAGACCACGTGTGAAATGAGTTATACATGAATTGTAGAACTAACTTAATTTTATTGTTTTTACGAATTTTTAATTAATTAACGAACCTAATTTTGTACTGTTTGACTGTAACTAGTGCGTAAATCACAGTAATACAATTATTTTTTGTTTTTATTACTTATGCAATGTAGTTAAGTTTTTTAGTTTCGAAAGTTAATAAAATGCATTTAATTTCCTATTGGTATGCAAATATTGAATTTTGTACTTATTTTATTAAATAATAAAGTCATTACTTTAGATTTCTAAAAGTCGTAAATTGGTTTTGCATTCATGTTTACTTTTGTAATAAAAGATAAGCGTTATATTTATTACAGAAATACACAGACAAAAATAAATTTTGTGCTTTTATGAATTCTGCAGGCGTATGTGTGTACTTATATATTATTTTAGATTAATAATTTTCATCGAAGATGAAATGAAATCCAAATTGCTTACAGGAAGAACTTTAAAAATTAACGAGTAAAACCTTAGATTTCAACGAATGACATTTCCACTAAATTAACATCGTTTACATCTTTAACAGCAGCTGCGCCGTGGCAGAGAAAGATAACGAAATGACAACAGAGAAATGCAAATGTTAACACATTCAGATAACATAAAGACGATTAAGTTCTAAAGCAATGATGAGTTGGCACCAGCAGACGAAAATGCTGCAAAAAATTATCCGAATGAACTAGCAAAAATAATTCAAGAGGGTAGATATACTCCAGATCACATATGTAGTATGTAATGCCGACGAAACGGCATTGTTTTGGAAGCAAATGCCAAAAAGAACATTCATAGCAAAATCTCAAAAGTTGGTGCCTTTAAAGCAGCCAAAGATGGGGTAACCCTCTTGCTTTACAGTAACGCATCTGCCGATAAAATGTTATGAAAGCAAGAAAAGGAGTTTAAGATTTTGAATTGCATTACAAATGTTTCTTTTGCCATCCAACGGTTATACATATGTACATACATATATCCGGAAGGTCTAAAACGTGAGTTCTTTTTAACGTCCATACTGTTCTCCAATAGATTTATAGGCAGTAAGTTCTCATGATTAGAAAATATGTCAAGGTATCTTCGACAAGCTTTGCTGATTTTGTCTTTAACAAAAGAAAAATTTAAGTCTTTGTTGCTTGGTAGTAAATCCATCAATTTTATCAAATCCAGGCGACTTTTTAAGTTTTATTTTCTTAATCTCAGTCGTACTTCTTTAATAGAAATTTTTCGAATAGGCAGACTCGTCAAGACAAGGCAAGGGGATTCTAGAAAGTTTTGTACCTCAGCAGTGTTTTCATCATCAGGAATTTCCCTCGGTCGAAAAACTGAATGCAAACGGAGAGCAAACGCTTCGGCTTTCTTTTGATTATCGCTGAATCTGACACCATAATTCTTTCAATAACTGTGTTTCTTCTAATAGGCCTCTTTAAATCTTTGGTTGCCTAACACAGGTTAAGCTCTGGATTGTTTGCATGGGGATCCAGATTCCTAAGATATTCTGCAACTTCTTGTTCTTTAATTTGTCTTAATTCAATAGGAAGGAACGGTTTCAAAATGCAGCTATATCAGTATTTTGCGTAATAATTTTGTATGGTTTTTCCATACTGGACACCGTAGTCCCAAGCGTTACTATTATTGGCGAATGATCAGAGTTTAAGTCAAAGCTCTCTTTAATGTAAAGTTGGTGTTGTGATATGCCTTTATACACGACAAAATCTAGAAGGTTTGGATTTTTTCGAGGATAACTAGGCCAGTATGTGTGTTTCCTGGTGGAAATAGTTGAATAATTAAACTTTGTTATATAGTACATTTAAATGCTTAGCGTTAAAGTCCCCACCACATTGATTTTTGCGAAAAAAACTATTTGTTCTGTTATTTTTTTAAGTCCTGTTTATTTTGGAATGCCCCTTGTATGTATGTATGTATATGAAGGTGCTTTTTGGTTGGGAAGGTTCTTGTATATTTGATTATGTTTCAGTTGGGAAATTGCATCAAAATGAAAGTTAAACAGAAGATTGTCAACGGAACTTTAGTTTTCAACATATGGTAGTCCGATGGTGCAAGCTCAAGGCTACATGATAGATGCATCAAGACTTCCCAGCCAAGCTCTCCCAGTTTTTGCCGAGTCATCAAATATGTGTGGGTCTAGCGTTGTCCTGATAGAAGACGAAGCTCTTTCTGTTCATCAGTTTTGGCAATTTTTTTCGATTGCTTGCCTCAATCTCATCAGTTGTTGACAGTAAAATCTAGAATCAATCGTTCGACCAGGCTGGAGCAGCTCATAGTGGATGATTCCTTTCCAATCCCACCATTTTTTGGACCACGATCCCTTGCACACATTATTGTCGTATTCGTTCCAATTTTCGTCTCTTGTTACCATTCGCTTCAGAAATGGTTTGATTTCATTTCGTTTCAGTAAAGAATCGCAGATGTTAATTCGGTCCATTAAAATTTTTACAGACAATTTTTATGGTACTCAAACACCGAGCTTCTTTTTGTAGCCAGCCTTTTTTAAATGGTTCAAAATCATTTGATGATGAATGTTAAGTTCCTTAGCGATGTCATGGCTGCTTATGTGACGGTCCTGGTCAATCTTTTCCATAATTTCATCGACTTTTTCAACGATAGGTCGACCAGAGCGAGGTGCATCTTTCACATCAAAATTTCTAGAACGGAAGCGAGCGAACCATTGTTGTGCTACACGAACTGATACAGCATCGTCTCCGTAAACTTCACAAATTTCATTTGTGGCTTGCGTGGCATTCTTCCCTTTTTTACACAAAAATTTCAAAATATAGCGAATTTCTTCATTACTTTCACTCATTTTTGAACAGCTGTAACTTTTTTTCAACTTCCCCGAATTTAATTTGTTTTTGATTAAATGAAGCTTAAAATCTTACCTTTCTAACACTATATGGTATGACACAATGTGATTGGTAGCACTGGAGATATACGACTGTAACGACATCTACTGACAAAGTACGAAAAGACTTTTTCGACTATCCGATCTTTCCTTTATAATGATTTTTTCTGTCAAAAATTATGAAATAACTTTTATTTTCGGTTCATGATTTTAAGATCTTCGAAGCGTAGAACATCTATTTGGTTCTTTCATAATATATTTTATGGATTCAAATAAGAACATTGATAATCTAAAAAAACCCAAGTTGTGTAGTTTTTGAGTGTCTGCCAAAATATCAAAATTTTTAACCTGTTCTAGTATAAAACTTCTTTCCATAAACCCCTTATAAAAAGTATATATATTAATTAAAAAAACTTCTTTCAAAATTAATTATTTCTGTATTTATTTATTAAGTGTCTTCTTCTCTTTGTTGTCAACGGTAATGAAGCTAACTTTCATTTTGGTATAATGGAAGCAAAGGTTTAGCGTTAGATGCGTACCAAATGTTTGGATTCTGATTTAAACCATGAGTTATTTGCTGTCCTGGTGGACCCGATGGTCCAGGTGGGCCAGTACGTCCCTGAGGACCAGGTCTGCCCATAGGTCCGGTTGCGCCGGTAAGTCCGCGTGGGCCTGGCGGTCCAGGTGGCCCCGGTGGACCTGGTGGCCCCACCACAGCCACAGGCAATATGGCAGCGGGCGGTTGTAGAGCAGGATTTTCTTGATTCATGGCACCATTTTGCAATTTAGTAGCAGGCGACAATAAATTTAAACCGGCATTACCGTTCAAATTGAAACCGAGTTGTAAGCGATCGGCAAGCGCCCAACGTTGATAAGCATTCTCATAGTAAGGATAGTTACGGCGCATATCATTCGATGTTAGACGATTGTCCAGTATGGCGGCTGTATTTGGTGTTGCACCAGTATAAATAGGAAAACCGATACTGGGCAGCATAAATTTAATGCTCTCATCGTCCATAACGGGCATAGCATTCGAGTATAGATAGTCGGGCAATTTGCGACTGTCCTTCTCTAGTTCGCTTTCTTGTGGCGTTGTTGTGTCTTTGGCGCTTTCACTAGCTGGTGCGCTTGCATCCAGGCGCGGTTCCTGCATGGCCGGTTGTTCATCCTGTGCGTAGATTACTAGTTTGCCATCACCGTCCGCATTACGAGCAACACCGAAGTGCAGTGGTGTGGCACGCAGCGAGTGAACAAGTGGGCTCGAGCTGGCAGTGAGCAGCAGCAGGATAGCTGTGGGTCAGATATCAGAAAAAGTTAATTCTAAGTAGATTGCTACGTTACAGTTGTGCTGTAAGCGTGACTTACCGAGTTCTCGTATGACTTTTGTGGTATTCATTTTGCTTATGTTGTCTTCTAACTCCGAGAACTTGCTTTTATATCGAGGCACACCAAGTACTAATGCCTATTAGCTGGTCTTTCTTCAGCTTTTACTAACTAACGTGATAAAAATCTAACACTGCTGCCAGTCAAGTGCTTCGGGGAAGCTCATGAATAAGTGAGTCAAGCCGCCATGGTTGACAAAGTCGTCGAAATAATGCGCTATAAATCAATAGTTGGTGCTTGTTATGATTTAAATATAACTAGGTCAGGCAATAACCTGTTGAAAGCTCGCTGACCGCAGAGCCGATGTTTTGGTGATGAATTTTGTGCGCGTCCATTGAGTCAAAGCGATTAAGAATGACGATAAGTGACAAGCGCTCATTTGTCTTAGCTTGTGCTTGCAGCGAACCAGCATTGAAAACCATAATAAAATAGTTGAAAATTGCTTTTAACACACAAACTATTAAAACACCGTTGGTTTGTTATTTTATGTAAAAATTTAATTTCTAATATTAACTAAACTTTGTTTTTTAATTTCTACATTTCACTCATTATCATAGTAGTCTGTTTCGTCGTCTTCCGCGTAAATGTCATGCGTCATGTGACGAGCTGACGTACCCGGCGGACCTTGTGGACCGGGTGGACCCATAAAACCTTGCGGTCCCGCCGGTCCAGGCGGTCCATTCGAGCCCGGAAAGCCACGTCTACCACGTAAACCAGGCGCACCTTGTTGGCCAGCTGAACCGTCACGTCCGTCAGGACCAGGTACACCTTGCGGACCGATTGCTCCTACCGGGCCAGTATCGCCAGTGGGACCACGTGGCCCTGGATTGCCTATATTACCAGCTAAACCAGGTGGTCCTGGCGGTCCCGGTGGCCCTTGTTGTGTATAGTATACCTGTCCAGCTGCGCCGCCGAACTGTGCTTGCAGCGGTTGGAGGGTTAGGCAGAGCGCAAAGCAGACTGTAAACAAGAAGAATAGAATGAATGTGTGTGTTTAGTTATGAATTCGTTACTTACTTAGTAGAATGTATGCTGCATAATCCATTTCACGTGGTAAACTGTGGGGAGAGGCGCGACTCAGCTCCTTTTATACGCCTGCAGCAGGCAGTGCCGTTACTGTAGTGGCATGTGCGGCAAGTTGCATCGGACGCATTGATTTATATTTCAGATAAATTCTGTCGATTAAATTGTTGTTCATAAAATTATATTTAATCACCTTTTTTCTTCTTTTCATCAGCCCTTTATTGCACTTAACGAGTGAGACTATAAAAATCTTAATTTTCTGTGCGCTGCAACAAGTGCATTTTCAATTTCCCTCATTTCCATTTTCAATAGAATTTAACTGCATTTTGATTTCTTGATAGCCTCTACTACTGCTTCATCAACCGATCGATTTTATGCGGGAAAGTTGTTCAAAGTGCAACAGTCGAGAAAAGACACGATGATTAATGTATACCAATCGGTATTGAGCCATTAATTGAAGATAAAATCTAAGAGCCGAATCTAATTAACGAAGTAATAAAATTGCTTTATGTGGATTAAGCTTGTGTATATTATTCATTGGGTGCTCCAGTTTATATAAGTTTAAATAAATTTTACTTTTCGTCAATTTTAATTTTAAGCTTTTTCTTTGAAACCGAACTAAACAAGTAAGGTAGCAAAAAAAAAGTTGGGATGGAACCGAAACTTATATAAGATTACCTAAAAAAAGTTGGGTAGTCGAAAAAGTCTTTTGGTATTTTGTCCATAGATGCTACGGCTATTCAAAAATGAGTGAAAATAATGAAGAAATTCGCTATATTTTGAAATTTTTGTATAAAGAAGGGAAGAACGCCACGCAAGCCACCAATGAAATTTGAGAAGTTTACGGAGACGATGCTGTATCAGTTCGTGTAGCACAACAATGGTTTCCTCGCTTCCGTTCTGGAAATTTGGATGTGAAAGACGCACCTCGCTCTGGTCGAGCTCGATGTTTGGGTACCACCATGATCCAAGCGTGGTGAAGCTCAACAAATGGTCGCAAAGCCAGGATTAACGCCTCGAAAGGTCGTTTTTCGACGAGAAACCAAAAAAGCTTTACACTAATGGAAAATGTCTCTAGCAGAAGAATGGCAAAAAGTGTTCGATCAAAATGGTACATATTTGGTTCATTAAAATTAATTGTAAATATAAAAAATAAGTTGAAGTTTGATTAGAAATACGAAAAGTCTTTTTCGACTACGCTATGTTATATCACATATCTACTCATATATACACTGCTGGCCTCTTATTATCCAAAATGCTTTTTTATCAAAGTTCGAATCTTGTCCGAAAAATATTTGTTGGTTGATTTGCGGAAAAATGACTGTATATTCGAAGATTCCAGAAGCGTCTATGGCAATCATTGCCAGTGCAATTAGTTTTCGGTTGGTCATAGAAATAGAGCTACTTTATATTTCTTTGCCTAGCCTAAACAAGTGCATTCTTTTTCTACTTTAAAAATGGAAAAAGCTACAAAAAAGTAGACTTTTTTCAATCCCAAGAGCTATCCATTCAAAACATTGCCAAACAGATAAAACGCAGCTCCAGAACCGTTGATAGATATTTAAAGGATACAGCGGCATATGGAAAACACTTTGAAGGAAAAAAGCACTATCTGAACAATCAGTACTCAAAATTGTTAGAATTGCTTCAAATTCGACTAAGTTTGCAGCTAAGATTAAGGAAACAGCAAGCCTTTCAACTGTTCAACGTACAATCAGAAATACAGAACATTTAAAGCGTATAAAAATCAAGAAAAAGCCACATCTGAACGAAAGAATACAAGACGTGGACTGTCCAATCTGACACTCGATATAATGATTTTATGATGAAAAACGTTTTAATTTAGATGGCTCTGATGTTTTTCAATACTATTATCACGATTTTCGGAAAGACGAGCTACAATATATTTCAGTCGGCACCACATTAAGTGGTAAACTGTGGTAAAGCAATTTCTTCAACAAGACAATGCTCCTATTCGTAACGCTCGAGTAATAAAGTCGTTTATTTGGAGTGAAAACGTTAATGTCATGACCTGGCCACCAAATTCTCCAGATCTTAACGTAATAGAAAATGTTTGAGGCTGGCTAACACGGAAGGTACACGAAGGAGGAAAGTAATACGAAAATAAGGAAACATTAACTGCAGCTATTGAACGTGCTTGGAGCGAGATTTCAGTGACCTACATAGACTCCCTGTATCATTCTATGAAGAACCGGATGTATGAAGTTATTACTTACAAAGGAGGCAGTACTCATTACTGAAATTACTTGATATTAGAGGGATAGGAAAATAAGTTGCTAAATATCATGTTACTCTCGTTGACGTAGCTTAGACGTTCACCAATATTTTTGCAAAAAAAATTTAAGTTTTTATTTACCTTAATTTTATTGATGCGATTCAGGTCAAATGTCACCATTTTTTGAAGGTAATTTCGTAATCACTCTCATAGACATCCTCCTCACTATTGGTGAAAAACATGGACTGTCGATTTTCACAAGCTACTTTTGAGACCAATTTTCCCTAGTAATTCGCCCCAGCCAATAATAGGAAATAATCACTTGGGATCAGATCACGACTATAAGATGAATGCATAAGAACCTCAAAATCATGCAGCCGGAGCTTCCGGCTATTCATTATCGATTTGTGTGGACTGGCGTGCTTCAGATAGAATACAATTCAGCTTTTCTTGCGATTCGCAGTTCGAACTTCGGTCCATGATAATTTTTGTCACTAAGTTAGTGAGTTTTTTTTATACGGATGGCTCGAAAATAGAGAGCGGAGTTGGTGTAGGAATATACTGTCCAGAACAGGTCATAAGACAACCTTTTATGCTGCCTTACCACTATAGTATATTCCAAGCAGAGGCCTTTGCTATTGAGAAAGCCGCCGAGCTAACTTCTAATGTATCAGCAGACAATTACAAAGTTCACATCTAAGCGGACAGCCAAGCAGCAAACATGGCTAATCCGAACGGGGCTGACAAATAGAGGAGACTCTAAAAAACTTCAAGATCAAGACACTGTGAAACGACAAAGCATCTCTTGTGCACTTGTTCCCCATTGGCAGGTCTACGCTCCAAGCATTTGGGCCACATGGAATGAGAAACTGGAAGAGGTTTCGATAGTGAAGTTATAGGGTCTATTGAAATTCATGTCAAGCGCAGAAAACTCAAAGCATGACTACTCCTCATGGACCTCATAATAGAAATGGAAATTCATATGGTATCGCCAAAAACCTAAATTGGTCAATTATAATGTCCTTATTTATTTTCGAACTGTTTTAACTGTGCCACGTAAATTAAATTAGTGATCGAAAACTGCATGGAGATATGCCCGTTTACAGCTTACGAGTAGTCTAGATTTTTCTGTAACAGTGCTATTGAGGCTAACCATAATTTTCGGCAAATTTTCATTGTTCTTAGTTTCATGAAAAGCTTTGCAAGTAAGCAAAATATTTCTCTTCGATTAAAAACTATTCACTGGACCACTGGTTTGAATCAAGTTAAAAATTGCATACTATTTTCTGCATTTTTAAATTTTGTTAATAAACTTTAAACGGTATCATTTTTAGTGGGAGGGCTTTTTCAGTCTTAGATAATGAAAGAGAGCCATTTCTTATTATAATTTCATCCCTTGGTTCGAGATATGTTTGACATATGAATGTGATAGATTATGGACCAGGAATCGTAGGAGAGATAATGTTCCAATAGGCAACAGAGTCATAACTGTAAAATTCGAGGTTGCAACCATCTCGACGGAATTAATTTTGATGAATGATTAACATTCATTGTCAACCGTTAAGATCTTTTCCAATAGCACTTTTAGTTCCAAACTTGTGAAGAAATTATTCTAAAGTTTTCATCTTTTGTTAGAATATTGTGAAGATAACTGTCGTAAAGAATAAAAATTAGACATTATAATTATGTAATCGCTTTAGTACTAACTTGAAACTATTGGTAAGGGTTCTCCGATTACAAAAAAATTATTCCAGAAGCCAATCATTGTTCTTAACGAGACAAATATATATCAGGTTGCCGGCTACAATCGTCCACGATATCATATTCATTGACTTGAAGACGAAATGTAGAGTTCGTTCGTAAACGAAAAGTCATCAAAGTATATTCTGTGCATTTGTTTAGCTCTGACTAGATGAAGAGCTCAATTTTTTGGCACCGTTACATGCTATGTGTTGTGTTGAAATGCTTTTAGTCAAAGTTATAGAAAATGTTGAAATATTCTTCATTCAGTTGCTGTCTAATTATGTAAGATCTGTGAAGCACACAATTTAGTAACTCTAGCAAGAAACAAAGTATTACTTACATGAAGAGAGAGAGAGAGATGAACATATGTGGCACGATAACTTCTGGAGAATTTTTTTTGTGATTAATTTTAAAGATTTGATTTAAAAATTAAAAGAAGTAAAAAACAAGTAACTAAGGTTTCAGTAGTTTAAGCTCACAATAAGCCTTTTGAGTATTGAATATATATATTTTTAAACAATTCTAAGTCCGCAAATGATTTTACTTATTACTAGCACTTTTTTCCGAGTATTGCGCCGTTATTTTCCACAGCCACAGTTGTCATCATTTAAAGACGCTTTGCCAAAAGTACGCTTGAAAACGGTCACAATATCCGCATCGGAGGCCAATTGTAGAATCATGAGCACAGCAAATATCGATTTGATAAGCTACAACACGCGACATGAAGAAATAATTGAAAAAAAAATTATTTTTTATAATTTAAAGAGTCTGTGTAAAATCAAAATAGACGAGAACGAGAACCCAACTTACAAAAACACGAAAATTCACCATTTTTGTCAAAGCGTTTCGCTTTTTCGACACTGAAAATTCTACTAAATATGGCTGCAAATATGCTTGAGTTCCCAACTAATTGTTTTCGCCTTAAATAAAATTGTATGTTGAGACATATGTGCGCTGGAACGTGTCGCAAATCTTGATACCTCACATTTTTGGGTGTTAGCTGGGGACTGGCTGGCATTATGTCTATTCTAAAACCTGGTGTCGCATGCCTAAAAGTAGACTACCAAATTGCGTAACCGAATATGGGTAGGTTTATGGTATTCTGCACTCCAATTTACCGGGTCAGCTAAGTAGGTCGTGTACTTGAAGTAGTCACATTGACCGAAATGCTCGCTTTAATTGCAAACTCTGCTTTTCCAGCGGCATTTCCGTAAATATAAAAATGTATATGGGCCCGTAGGTATGTAGTAGCGAGCAGCGCGGAGGTTATGGAAATTTGAAATGAAAAAGTGCTTCTTGCTTACAACACCTCGTCGCTATTTCATGCTTTTAATGCAAAATTTATTTATTTTATTTGTTTATTTATTTATTTATTACATACACATATGTATGTATGTATTTGTATAAAATAGAGTTTGTGTTTTTCAGCGCAATTTTTTATCATATTTTTTGTTTTTTGTATATAAAACATACCAACGCAGCAGAAGTAAATGTAGGCGCTCGATTTCGGAATTTTACAAATCACCGGCAAAAATTATATTTATGTCTTTTTTTTGTTTGGTTTTTGCAATGGAAAATTTTTGCTCGACAAGTAATTGCGTACAGTGGGATGAATATACATAACCAAGCATATAAAATTAGTAGAATTATTTTATTTTATGTTAACTATTAACTATATTAAATTTTTTTATAGCGGTTGTTTGTTGCATGCGTCACTGTTAAGGTGAGGTGAGTTGAATAGAAGAAAGCTTTTACTTGGAATCACTGACACGTTAAACTGATCTGATCTGTCAAATAAAATTTCCTTCTGTAGTTTGTTGCAAATCCCCATGGAAGGGCTTACTTCGTTTCAACGCTTAATAACTGTGGAAATATATTTCCGAGTTTGGAATTTTGAATGGCGAAATTACTTTCATATGTTTCAACAACAAGTCAATTTGGATCAAATATTTTTCTGGCCGAATGGAAACGGAATTGCACAATATTGCTGTAATTGGAGCTACAATCTTGTTTGGTTTGATTCGGATGCTGACAGCTTGGATAACGATGAAACAAACATCGATGATTAGAAATAAAATTACTGCAGATGAAATGATTGACGACGCCCAGCATGTTATTGGACAGTTATACACAGCTTTAATTGAAAAACCAGTATTTAAATTTTAAATTGTAAATGAATATAAAAATTTTTATTCAATAAACACAGATTGCAAATTAAAACCTTTATTTAAAATATTTAAAATAAAAAAACCGCCTTCTACAATACATTATACAATTAGATATTTTATTTAAAAATCATACTGCTAGCTCACGTCGCTGATTCTATAAAAAATCCTTCAGCATAGATACATAACAATAAAAGCAGAAAAAAATGTTAGAACTTGAAAGTTCTCGGCGGTTTCCGAAATGATTGCTGCATACCAATGTTCATGAATGTGGAAACCGCACGGAATCGTTGCAAACTTGTGATCCTCACACTTTCCAATATTAATGTTGAGCCTTAAAACCCAATGATTAAATTTGGATTCTCGGAAATGCAGTAAAAACGCTCAACATTGTACAGTTAGCACTGCTGATTTTATGCTGGCTGATGCCCTCGCATGAAACTGCTAAGAACTGTGCATTTCAGAAATGGCATTTTCAAGCCACAGTCGCCAAAGCGAAAACACTGTAATCAAAACTTTTATTGTGGCATACATGTTTGTTTACTTTCTTCACTTCGTTGTTTTGGTAAGAATTTTCACGCAAATCGAGGAAAGTTGTATGTGAATTTGCCTTAAATTCTTTGGTCCATCCTTTGACAAAACTAATATGAATACTAAAATTCGTTCCATAGGAACCAACATAACAGGAAAGTATCTACACAGATCTTTAAGAAAACTCTTCTGAAACCGATAATGTGCCTTAACAAAACTGCAAATTCTAATACAAGCCTGTAATTTGGATCTCAGTAGAGATGAGTATTTTTGGCTAACTTTTTGAAGTATTTCATCAACCAGCTCCTTAAACCATATGAAAATAGCTGCAATAGGATAACAACCACACCCACTCCAAATAACGGTTATGTTGAACAGTACTAAGAAAGCGATAACTCACTAAATAAATATGGGGGCGCTAAACAAATGACCAAATTTAATCTTGTGCCTAATATTTAATTTAATATTTGCATAGGCTGTTTTTTAGGCGTGTGGTTTTCAATATGTTAATGCTTTTTTTGGAGGCGTTTTGTTTTTGCTACATATAAAAGATTTAAACTCAGTTCGGTTGTCATCGCGTTCTATGTACAATAAAATCACGTATCGGTTTTGCAAAGATTGTATTTTGGAATAACATAAATATATATATACATCTTTAAAGATTTTCTCTATACCTTCAAGAATTATTTGAGGTATTTAATTTAAAAGTTGGAATGTTTTATAGGCAATTTAAGCCGATTTTGAGCTTTTTTTTTATGATATAAAGGATCTTTGATTCTGGTTCTTAGCTGACTGCGCTGGACATTTGAATAAACTCTGCCTTATTTATTCTTTGAACACAAGTGGAGCAATCCACCAAAGAGTGGAATAACATATAAATATAACATTACATCTATAGCTCTCATTTTTGAATGAAGAGTTGGAATTTTTATAGCTGCTTTAGAGCAACATGGTTGTTCTTCCCTTTTTCGGAATTTGGGGTTTCGGGATTACCAAATTTGGTTGTAGCGACTAAACCGATGGTTTTATGAAATTACTTTTGCTTCATATTTTGAAAATTTGTGATATAAAGTAATAAGTGGTATCTTCGTTAACAGTACACACAACTGAATTCCCTTTCACAGTCTGTTGTCAGGTGAGCATTGGACAGATAGTTGACGCAAACAGACAATTTTTTTTCAATATCGTATTTTATGGCCTCCCTTACAGATTTCACATAATGATTGCCATTGATTGGTTTGATTTGACACGAATGTTTGGCTTCTATTAATGTGTCTACTATATTGCATGTTTTTACTGGCTCGAGGTTTAAATAAGTTTTTATTTGAGTCATTTTGTTGACCTTTTGGCTTAATACGTTTTTTGTCTACTCGCTTGGCTATTTCACACTGAGTAGTTACAAATTCTTTCATCTGATACCATTTTGGCGGTTTTTTTCTTGCCACTAGTGATTGCGCCCATCGTAGCAAAGCAGCATCAGGTAGAGTCGCTGCAAAAATGTTTACTAGGTTTTCACGATTCAGTGGAAATATTTTGTGTTTCCAACACTGATAAACAATTAGTCACTGTCGAATAATAATTTCTGAAATTCCTAGCTGGTTTATTGTTGAATTTTTGGTAAATTCATTGAAATTTTTATTTGGTTATCTACCAATAATCTTTCATTTTCGTATCTTTTGACCAGTGCTCCTCAAACCAGATTAAAGTTTTCGTCATTTAACGCGAATCGCTGAAGGGCTTACCTGCTTCCCCTTTAGTTTTGTACCTGAGATGGTACAGCTTTTGTGCTCGTGAAAGTTGTGGATAGTTTATATAAATGGCAGTGAACAAGTCCCAGCGAACTGTTGGACGGCATTTCAAGCTCCTTACGTACTTAATATACGAGTATATATAATAGCGGCATTTTAATAACAAAAAACGGTTTGGGATATCAATGAAATTCTTCATTCCTGTGCGCTTTATGGGCCGGTAGCGTCATTGGGCCCTACTTTTTCCGTAATGATCTAGACCGGCACATTACTGTGAATGGAAACCGCTATGGCTTAATGAAAATCGAATATTTTTGGTCCAAATTGGAAGCTACACAGCGAATTTCACAATCGATTTATTGAAAACCTAGTTTGGTGAACGTGTTATCTCACGAAACGGCCCAGTCAATTGGCCGTCTCGGTCGTGCGATTAGACGACGTTTTTCCCTTCCAAGTCTATGATCTATGCGTACAAGACAGCGACGACTGATGCACTTCGTACGAATATCGAACGTGGAGTTGCAGTGGTATCGGCCGAATTATGCTTGAAAACCGTCGAAAATTGAGTTCAGCGTATGGACTTCTGCAAGCGTGCCCGTGGTGGTCATGCGACAGAAATCGAGTTCCATACATACTTTTGTAGCGCTCTTATTTAAAACCCCTATACTAATATCTGAAAAATCCTTGAATCTGAAAAGTGATTTATAGTTAAAAATAATTTGGTGATTATTAGCACATATTTTGGAAAGCGCCATTATAGTGAACAAGTAAAATAAATATTTTGGGATTTTTACTCAATTGTTTTATCGAAAATAATAAGAACTGTTTTTATTATAAGCTTAAATTGTCAGCACTTTTACGAAATAATTGTAAAATTAAAGAATTCCTTTTATAGATTGAGATGCTAAGACCCATACTAGTGTTTCCTAGAAAAGTAAGTATTTACATACATATTTTAGTCGGAATTGGGCTTTTTTCCGTTCCCATTTGGGGATGTATACGAATGCACATAACAAGTACACATTTCACATATACACACATAAATGCGTATAAGATAACACACATAAATGAAGTCACTAAGCGCATGTATGTACATATATGTATATATAAAACTATAGTATATTTATTCAGCTAGGCTCACGTTGTGAAATGCCTCGATTAATCACAGAGTTATTCATTTCATAACGCAGTTCGAATACACCAAAAACAACAAATTAAGGCGGCTAAAAAAATTACTAACTTTTTTTCCTAAATAATAATTCTAAAAATATTCACTGGTTATGGGTATAGCTCCGCTTCGAACGGGGTGCGTTACATTTGAAGAGCCTCATTCAAAATACTTTCAAACATATATATACATATGTACTAATACACTATTATGTAGTCAAAATTAGAATTCACGTTTTCAACGTGGAAACGGTTAGGTGCCCAACCGCGCACACCCCTGACCAATAATGCAAAATCGTTTGGTCACGTAAAGTCCGTATACACGTAACATATGTCGCGTACCCTAAATTTGCTATAAAAACTATACAACAATTTTGTTAAACATATTCATTCAATCTTCTAACCCTAACATCAAACAACAAAATAACGCATAATGAATAGATTCATTGTAAGTAACTCCTGCAAATCCTCATACATAACGGTGAATATATAAAATTTTCTTCCTTCTTGCCTTGCAGTGCACCTTCGCCGCAATTGTCGCCGTTGCCAATGGCTACTCAGTAAGCGGTGGCAGCCGCGGTTATGGCTCTGGTGGTTCTGGTGGTGGTGGCGCCTCCTCCTCGATCGCTGGAAATGCCTATCAATTGCTGCCAGCCGTTTCGGTGCAAACGATTGCTGCGACTGGAGGTAGCTCGGCCGGTTATGGTGGCTCGTCGGGCGGTTATGGCGCTGCCGCTGGTGGTTATGGTGGCTCCTCGGGCGGTTATGGCAGTTCGGCGGGTGGTTATGGCAGTTCGGCGGGTGGTTATGGTGGTTCGTCTGGTGGTTATGGCGCCGCGAGTGCACCATCTGTTGATATCAATAGTTTGCTGGCTGCAGTTGGTGGTGATATTAGTGCACAACAAGCGGCTCAACTCGCCTTATCCTTGCCTTCCGCCGGCGGTCCACTTATTGATACCTCAATTGTTTCTGGTAGCAGTAGTCGAGGTTCCTATGCCAGCGGCGGCAATTTAGCTTATGTTATTGCGCCTAGCGGCGGTTCTTACTCTGCTCCAGCTCCAGCTGCGGCTTCATACGCTGCACCAGCTCCAGCACCGGCTGCATACGCAGCACCAGCTCCAGCACCGGCTGCATACGCTGCACCAGCTCCAGCTCCAGTCGCTTATGCAGCACCTGCTCCAGCTCCAGCCGTCTATGCAGCACCTTCTCCTGCCCCAGCCGCCTATGCAGCACCTGCTCCTGCTCCAGCCGCCTATGCAGCACCTGCTCCTGCTGCTGTTGTGTATTCAGCTCCTGCACCTGCACCGGCCGCTTACCAAGCTCCAGCACCAGCTCCAGCTGCCTACGGTGCTGCTGCTCCTGCTTCAGCTCGCGCATCAGCACCTGCCGCAGCTCGTCGTCCATCAGCTGCCGCTGCCGTGAGCTACATCTCGGGCGGCAGCAGCAATGCTGCCTCCGCACCCGCTGCAGCAGCTGCGTATTAAATTATACGTTACAGAATATTTTTTAAAAAACTAATGTTCGATCAACGGTCCAAGAATAAAAAGCGATATTTCGAACAAAGAACCAAAGATTTTTGATATTTCTACCGCTTATATACTCGTACTTTAGAAAAATCGGAATAAAAGCATGAATATCGCTTTGTTCGGAATGATTTGTGGGGTGTCTTAGTGAGCGGATAAAAGCTTTTTATTGAGTGTTTTGACTACATTAGCACTTTTAACAATACAAAGTATATAATAAGGAGCTTACAACTATTTATCCGAAGTTAGTATATACAAATACATACATATACGAGGAACCCGAATGCTAAGTGAAGTGGTGATATAATTTCGATATATTATTGCATATGCTATATGGAGAATGATATTCTGAACTTTATTTGTCTAATTTTCGTAGAAACAGAGCCCGAATATGTTTATTGAGCTTCCGAATCTATAAGCATACCATATTGCCGAGGTCACATTGCCGAATAGTTTAGCACATGTAGATATCCGACACATTTGAACTCAGCTTTTTCACACGTCAGTGCTATTGTGACGTCATTCGTAAAGTACTCTGACAGCAACCATTGAGAGTGATCTAATAATTTTAGAATATATACCATATATGATATAGCAAACTTAAAAACTGGCAAATAACTGTTTTTGAATATGCGAAGCGCTGAAGTCAATGTAGTAAAGACAGTCGGCAATAATACAGGTATATTTTTTTACAAGCAAGCAATATCTGAAAAATTCTTAGTTGTCGTTCGACGCTCCAAATTTTTCGCCCAAAAATTTAAAACCAAATACTTTTTTTCAAAAAGGTTTGTGGAATTGAATGTAGCAAACATATATTTTATATATAGAACATATGTAGCTTTCCGATAGAACCATTACATTTTACACCTTTTATGGTCTGGTAGAAGGAAAGAAACTCTGTCGTCATTCTATACTACTTTTTTAAGATTTTGTAATTTTGTTTGAGGTTAACTCTCTGATATTTGGCCATCATTGTGAGAACAAAAATATATTTCTCCTTAAATTCCAGTACATTAAGAAGATTCCGAAGTTTTGAACTGAATGGCAAGAAATAGCCTGTGTCTGCTTGGTGAAAATTGCTTATCTTCTAACGGGTTTTTCAATAGGAATGCTACAGAAGTAGACCGATAGGGCCAGCAAACTACACCATATTTTTTCCCGCTCTTTTGACATTTCTCTTCAGTAAGGTATGCCATTCCCTAATGGAAAGATATATGATCCAACAACGAATTGAATTTATTAAAATTTACTACCGAAATTCGAAGTCAGTGGCCTCAACTTTAAGAGCGCTTCCTTCAATTTATGGTCGTCAAAATCGTCCAGTCAGATCAACAATTGGACGTCTAGTGGAAAAATTTGAATCCACAGGCACAGCACAAAATGTTTCCGTGCCAGTGAAACAAAGAAGTGCCCGTAGTACCGAGCGCACCAATTGAGGAAGAGACAAATCAATATCTCACACGTTGTTCTCAAGCGTTGGGCATCTCTGAGATGTCATTATGGCGAATTTTGCGAAAAGATCTTGGCATACATCCTTACAAGATTAAATTGAGGTAAGAACTGAAGCTGCTTGACCACCAAAATCGTCGTATGTTCGTGAATTGGGCTGAGAAACAACTTGAAAATGATCCGGATTTTCATCGAAAAATTATCTTCAGCTATGAGGCTCATTTCTGGCTGAATGGCTTCGTCAATAAGCAAAATATGCGTTATTGGTCAGGCAGCAATTCACACGTACTCCATGAGTCACCATTGTATCCCGAAGAAATTAAGGTTTGGTGCGGCTTCTCCCGTGATGATTAAGACCGGCACTTTACTGCGAATGGGAATCGATACCGCTGAATGATAACCGAATATTTTTGGCCCGAATTGGATGATATGGACTTGGAAAATATGTGGTTCCAACAAGACGGCGCCAGAAGTCACACAGCGAATGTCACAATCGATGTATTGAAAACAAAGTTTGGTTAACGTGTTATCTCAAGAATTGGCCCAGTCAATTGGCCGCCTCGGTCGTGCGATTTGATGAAACTACGCCAAGTCTATGGTCTATGCTAACAAGCCAGAGAATATCGAATGTGAAATTGCAGCAGTATCGGCCGATTTGTGCTTGAAAACCGTCGAAAAATGGGTTCAGAAATCAAAAGAAATCGAGTTCCACTCATAATGACATCGAATATACTTTCACAGGAATAAAGAATTTCATTGATACTCCAAATCCTTTTTGCTTGATTTAAACACTTTTCTAGCGCTCCTATTGAAAAAATAGTTAGATAAAGAATGCCACACTATGTTAGGGTACTATAATTTAGGTTAAGTGCTAAACTATAATACCTTTAAAATAAGCAACTAAAAATTATAAAGCGGTTTCTAGCAGCAGTTTGGCAGAGCTCGGACACTATGTACCAGGTAACTTCTACTGTAATTTTTACTTCTGCGACGGCTTGGGTTTGTGCACTCTAAAAATCTACGGATGACGGCTATCAATTGATGTCCTCCAAATAATATGTCAATATTTTTGGAGTTGGGAGTGATAGTTGTTTCAATATATCTATTAAGAAAACATATGCTTGTCGACCCAATCTAGGACATGGTTTACTCTAGCCTGAACCTAAAGAACTCGAGCGCCAATGGTTTGACAGCTACATGGGTCGGACTACAAGAAATTGTATCAGCATTTAACATAATATTGGACGAGCTTAAAAAAAAAAAAATATTTTTTAAAATGAGAATACGAATAGCACCATATACATACGTACGGCGCTCTCATCTCAGTAAAGACAATGTTCAGGACTCCTGCTGGACAAATATTTGGTTCGAAATAACTAAATTTTTATACCCTGAACAGGGTATATTAAGTTTGTCACGAAGTTTGTAACACCCAGAAGGAATCGTCGGAGACCCTATAAAGTATATATAAATGATCAGTATGTCGAGCTGAGTCGATTTAGCCATGTCCGTCTGTCTGTCCGTCTGTCTGTATATATACGAACTAGTCTCTCAGTTTTTAAGATATCGTTTTAAAATTTTGCAAACGTCATTTTCTCTTCAAGAAGCTGCTCATTTGTCGGAACGGCCGATATCGGGCCACTATAACATATAGCTGCCATACAAACTGATCGGTCGGAATCAAATGCTTGTAGAGAAAACTTTCACATTTGTCAAGATATATTCACGAAATTTGGTATATATTATTTGCTAAGGCAACAATGTAATCTCCAAAGAAATTGATCAGATCGGTTAACTATAGCGTATAGCTACCATACAAACTGAACGATCGGAATCAAGTTCTTGTATGTATGTAGATATATTCACGAAACTTGATATATGTTATTTTCTAAGGCAACAATGTAATCTCCGAGGAAATTGTTCAGATCGGTTAACTATAGCATATAGCTGCCATACAAACTGAACGATTTCTCGGGAAAACTTTCACATTTGACAAGATATATTCACGAAATTTGGTATATGTTTTTTCTAAGGCAACAATGTAATCTCTAAAAAACTTGTTTAGAACGGATTACTATAGCATATAGCTTCCATACAAACTGAACACATAGTTACTAACAGAAATGCACCTGTGAAGGGTATTTAGCTTCGGTGCAACCGAAGTTAACGTTTTTTCTTGTTTCAACTAGATTAGGTTAGTTGGCTGATCTCTCGGTGTGGCGTAGAAATTTTGAAAGCAATGCAACCCATTGATTTATGTAAAAGTTCGTAAAAATTCTCAAAGCAATCAATTTAAGAAACTTTTTTACTTAAATAAATATAATTAAGAATTTTCACTTAACTGCTCATCGACTACCAAGAACTTTTCAATTGAATGGGCAAAATTTTTTCGCTTGCTTGACATACATAAACGCTGCAGTTTTTCGTTGCAAAAACGCTCGAGCTACCAGCGTAAGCGAAATTTATCAGTCTTCAAGACATGTAAGCAGTTCGCAGCGCGGTGTAAAGTAATTTGTTGAAACTCCCATTGAAACCTGCTAACCGACTGACCGCTAATAACTTCTTGCTGTCTACAATACTATAACCATGGCGGTAATCTTCACGGCCCCTAGGCGGGCGTTGCTAGAATTTTCATTGAATGTGTCACGTAACAGCTGCGCCAATGACCGTACGGTTGGCGGTGACTTTTCGGCTGCGGCATATAAAAAGCATTTGAAATACTATTGCCCACTAGTAGTCTATGTTATTGCGGCGGTAAAAAACCAAACACAACAACTGCCAAAATGCAACGTTTCATCGTAAGTATGCTCTTAAAATTTCAATTTTAGCAACAAATAAATTAATTAAAATATTTTTCTTTACTGTCCACAGTGTGCTTTATTCTCGGTGCTGGCACTCGCGCATGCCCTTCCTTATGGCGGCTCGAGCAGCAGCAGTAGCAGTGGCGGTTATGGCGGCAGCAGCAGTGGCGGTTACGGCGCGCCAGCTGCAGCACCCGCTCCATCTTATACCAGCGGCGATGTAATTGTGTCACAGGAACCCGCAGTCTTGTATAACATTCCTGCACCATCGGCTTGGAATATATCGCCAGCTAGAGCAGCAGGTCCAGTGCTAACACCAGTTGATGCTAGGACTATCTCAGGATCTGGTACGGCATCATCGTTGATTGGCATCTCATCGCGTCCAAGTGCCATCGCTGCTGCGGCTTCTGCTAATGTGCCTTTGAATGCTGGTTCCTACAAGCTATTGATTGTACCCTCCTATGAAGTGCCCAATATTGTGGGACCTGAACCTGCTGTGCCCAAGTCGCCCGCTGGTGTTGGTGCTGGTGGCAGTGGCGGCCAGGGTTATGGCGGTCAAGGCTATAGCGCTCCGGCTAGTCAAGTGGTCAGTTATTAATTGCTTTAATATTGGCTACAAACATCTCAAATGCAAGGAAGCAAAATTACTGTTAAATACATGAGCTCCAAGAGCAAATTCCTTAATTAATGAATATGAATTTGTTTTATTTGAAAACTTTTATGAGCATAAGAAATAGGGGTACATACATATACATATATTTAAGTTTAAGTAGTAAGACAGTTACGATTAAAAAAAGTGATTGGTTGCGGTTTTTACATCTGGTTTAGCTAAGAGCATCATCCAAATACTAGTAACCTCTGATTTCCTTACAAAAATACCAATTATTTGAAGTAATTTTTCAACAAAATATCGGTAAATACATATGATGGAGACCCGTTAAGATCGGAATACGTTCTGTT
The DNA here is from genome assembly GCF_024586455.1 of Bactrocera neohumeralis. Taxonomy (NCBI): domain Eukaryota; kingdom Metazoa; phylum Arthropoda; class Insecta; order Diptera; family Tephritidae; genus Bactrocera; species Bactrocera neohumeralis. The sequence goes on from NC_065923.1 coordinate 29,404,774, forward strand.
CATCTATCTCTTGAAACAAGCCCTGTTTCTTGACTAGATCTTTCACACACGGACCACATCTTTCCAGCAATTCATAATTGTTTGTTTTACAGACGACACTGTCTTCCCAAAAAACAGTATTTTTAGAAAATCTTCAGATCTTACCATTTACTTGAGAAACTTGATACAACCTCAGCTATTTATCCTACATATATGCATTGTGACAAAAGTTAGTAAGAAGTTCCTTTTTTCGATTATTTTCGACGTAACAACCCGCTCGATCCATATTTTGAAGTCAGTCAGAATGGAAGTTCACCGGAGAACTTTAAAAGATCTATTAACTACTTGAATTAAAGGCACGGTATTCTTTAAAATATATTTATTTGGTATGCGAGCTTTCCAACGTATCGTATTCGTCAATAGTTACTTGAAAGTGTTATACTTACTTCTAGGGCGAAGTTTAGAAAGAAAAGTATGCGCTCGATTTTCTATTTATAAAACAAAAAATTTCGAATATAAATTGTATTCTTAAACAACGTGCGATTATCTATTTCTAACAAGTGTCAAGCCCCTTAAAAAAAGCATTTACTGTATATAATATCCAGTGGCGTAGCTACAACTTCGGACGCCCGAGGCCAAGGATGTTCTGCCGCCCCCCTTTATCTACCTACCTACAAAATTCGTGAGGTGGCTCGAACAAAAGTGAATTTTTACAAAGCATTTTCGATATTTAGTATATAAAATTTAGGAACTAGAAGCCACGCAAATTCTGATGTTCCAAAATTCTCACAATACGGTTTTGAGGAATTTGATAGTAAATTTACAAGCCATCTTATTTGTTGAAGTATTTTTCAACGGGGGCGACGGTCCCCTTGTCCTAAATCGAGTCAGTTTGTATTTTCAATTTGATCCGAGTAACAGTTTTGGAGATACAGCCATGAGAACTGAGTGCTCGAGCCTAGCTTTCATTGTTACTCAAATCTTTAATCGCGTTTTTTTCGAAACTGTGTTTTTGAAGTTGTTTGGCATGATTTTTCGAGAACTACTTTATCGATCCGCATGGAATTTTATACCGGTATTTGAGATACAATTCTAAACACTTTGACGAAGAATTTTTTGTTTTCGATTACAACTATTTTAAAAATCAATGTCGTGTTTTTTTCAAGGGGTCATCGGAAATGGCGTCGCAATGGCAAAGTTTAAAATATTTTTTCCAAAAATTTCAGAACTTTTTTGTTAATATTTTATGTATGTTTGTAACAATAAAAAATTCTAATAAAATATCAAATTTTTATGTGAGAAAAAAATTGTTGAAAGAAGGCTGTTTTTTCCACAGGAAACCAATGTAATTCCTTCAAAGAATTCTGGCCTTGATATCTATAGGTCTGCACTTTTTGAAAGAAATTATTATATAATATAGTGATACGCGATTTTTATCAATTTCCAACTGTTAGGAGCTAATGAGATCCTTACAAACTAAGTTATATTTATATTTCTAGAGTAACTTTTCCCGATCGATGATATAGGACTACTTTCCATAGCAAGAAGTACGTGCAAAGGTTTCCCATTTGAAGAAAGACGACTTCTAAAATAACATACTTTTTTATTGTATCCAATTCTTATTCTTCGAATTGGTTATGGCTATCTCTAATCATATTGAATTGTATAAAAAAACAAAATTACTTAATTGCGATATCAATATTGGTGTAAACGTCGTCTTGTAGTTTTTGGCAGCAATTTCAAAATCGGTCCATGCTTGACCATCAACAATTTTTCAGTCAGAATTTGAAATTTCAGTTTGAAAGCAAACTCTATCTCAATGTATAAGTAACTTGATACAAAATGGTCATTGCGAATGATTTTAAGTATTCACTGAAAATGAGAGGCCATTTTGAAAATATCAGCCGACACGGGTTTCGATTCAATCTTCATTGTTTTCTGTGAAAAGTTCAGAAAGTGCGCTATGTATTACTAAACGTCTAACCGAGCCAATCTTTTTGACGAGCTTAAACTGACAATATTAGCCCTCTGGTAATCCCAGGCTTTGAAAAAATGTACTTGTAGATCATTTTTAAATATCATCGGAGATTTTCGACGAAGTCTTAAAATACCATGTATGAAGTTTAACATATATCGGAAAGAGTCCAGTATATTAAATTTGTTCTCACCGCAATGTACTTAGTCCACATCGCTTATTTGCTCATCTAACTATTCGAATACACTGGATCAGATAAGCTCAGCTCATTTTATGTTAAGTCAAGATCTTCATCGTTGTGCAATCGCTTTAGATGCCAGAAAAAGCTATTTCGAGAAAAAGTTCGAGTTAGCGCTACACCAAATTCGAATTTCTGCTTTCGTAAATACAAAAATATTCGAAAAATGGCACACAAATAATTTTAAAGCCCTTCAAAAGTCTCGATTTGACCCGCCATAACTGAGTACTGTCTTCAATCTACATAAACACATTAAAGTCTGCATGTGTAGATCTATTTAATTGAAGCATCGTTTGTAATCATGTAAGAAGTTATGATTTTGATTACCATTTCGTTCCAACCAAGAATTGCAGAGTTCAAAGTGCAACCTTTTATCAGGTGATAAGAAAGCACGAATTACAAGCAAGTGTTCTACTTTTAAGCAGCGATGCTCTTAATCTCACGGGTATATAATTATTTAAACAGTTCGTTGTGTGGGTTAATAAAACTTTGTACTCTTCGATAGTTGCCGCCAACAAATGGCGGGTTTATCTTCGCTTCATGCCAACACCGAACATCAAATTGGCGCAGTTTGCGGTACCAAGCACTACTCAAAGTTCTGACATGCTATATGATCAACCGCAAACCACGCGTCTCTCCCCAAACTATAGTGAAGAGATTGCACTACTACAAAGAAGTAGACCAAGCGGTGATTCTGCAGCTGGAGAAGAGTTAAGCTTAGCTCAAACATACCACTCGTTGAAAGTTTTTTAGACAATCATTGTAGTCTCAATATTGTTTTGTTTTTGTTCTTGTTACACATAATGGTAAACGTTTTGCAGAACGCTTCCAATACCCAGTTGTTGCCCCCGTGAAATATTTGTTTACGGTTTTGTACGATTTGAAATCACGTTTAGAGTTTTCCGATTTTTGTTTGCTTATAAAAAGAAGTGTGCCGCATTTGTTTTAGTTATTAGTACCAATTGTGGAAGAAGCCAAAGAACTTCCAGCAAAAGCGAACCAACCACACACAATGCACAGCAATATGAAACAGTTCATGGTAAGTTTTCTGGTTTTTGTGCTATTGAGGCTGTACGCAAAAATCCGCTGTAAAACTCTCTAAGCACTTCCGTTATTCTAGCCAGATAGTGATGCATTGAAACTCATGAGCGCCTTGTTTCTATTTGTGTTCTTTACAGTGTCTTTCTTTGGCGCTTTTCGCCTCCGTTGCAGTGGCTCATCCGTATGGACAATCGGCGTCATCGTATGGTGCTGCGCCAGCATCCAGTGCAGGTTATGGTGCTGCGCCAGCGCCAAGTGCAGGTTATGGTGCTGCACCAGCGCCAAGTGCTGGTTATGGTGGTGGCGCCAGTGGCGGCGCTAGTACAGTGCAGCAAGTCAGCTTGGCCGGTCTCGCCAATTTGGTGAATATCGAAGCGATTGAGAGATATTTGAATGCGCCAGCCCCAGCTGCCCGTGGTAGCGGTTCCGCTTCGTATTCTCAAGCTAAATATGTTGTATCCGCCTCAGCACCTACTGCCGGTCCCGTAATTTCTTCGAGCTACAGTGCTGCACCAGCTCCTGCAGCGGCTGCATCTTCGGGCGGTTATGGTGCCTCAGCTGGACCCGCTCTTTACGTGAATGAAGCACCATCTATCAGTTACTCCGCTCCCGCTGCCAGTTATTCCGCACCCACTCCAGTCGCCAGTTATGCTGCTCCCGCTCCAGTCGCCAGTTACGCTGCTCCCGCTCCAGTCGCTAGTTATGCTGCTCCTGCTCCAGCCGCTAGTTATGCTGCTCCCGCTCCAGCCGCTAGTTATTCCGCCCCTGCTCAAATAGCCGGTTATGCCGCTACAGCTCCAGCTTCATCTGGCTATGGTGCTTCATCTTCTGGCAGTGCTTCTGCCGCTCCCCGTTATACCGTCCTCCCAGCTACTGTTACCCAGATCAATGCTGGCAAGACCAGCTACAAAACCTATCAAACTCCCATCCAATACAGCACCGTAACCCTTCCAGTTGCTGCCTCTGGCCCCGTCGCCAATTTGTATGTACCTGAAAACGCCGGTTCGTCTGGTAGTTCTGGTAGCTCCTATGGTGGTTCATCTGGTTATGGCAGCTCTGGTAGCTCTATCAGCTCCTATGGTGGTTCAAGCTATTAAGCTTAACACATAATAGCGGTAAATTTAGTTAGTATTACTAATTTGTGTGCATGCGACCAGTTAAAGAATTCCAAATTCAAAATTTTTATTTGAGAGCGTTTTGTGTAAAAAATTGTTTGATAAAAGTTTGGAACATGTTTTGATATATTTGTTTTTTGGCTAATAAATAAATTGTTTTTAAGTTGAATTAAAATGGTTTTACTAGCGAATTTTTTTTGGTGGTGTAAAAGTGTCAGAGCTGATTTTCGGATTTTTTTAAACTCTTTTTCTTCATGTTTACTCGGTATAGTGGTTTTTCGTCCGAATATTCCGAAAGGAAAATCTTCGATATTCATGACCAATTGCGGATCCAGATGCTGTTTTGTTCAGCGAATGAAGCATATAAACTAGATTGAACGCTAGATACATATATGAAAAGTCCTCTGTCTATTGCTTTCAATTGATGTTTTTGAAAAAATATGTAGAAGTTTGTATGTCTCCACGATTTCGTGTACTATGTTATTCCCAAACAATTTATTGTAATATGCTTTCTTTGGCAACATTCTTGTATAGTAGACTATTTCTGAAAATGTTTGTTAGCCAGAAAAAAAATGGAATTAATATATTGAAGTTTTTTAAAGTCTTAGACAAAGTTAGCTGTTCGACTCCCACGATAGACGATCCCAACACAAGCCAGTTACACTAGAAGTAGTAACAATTTGTCTAGTAATTATGATTTATTTTCTAGATGTAGGAACTACGAACAGTAATGAAAGTTTAGCTCTGCGAACTTAGATTAATATGTAAGTCTTCACTTAAGAAGTCTCACTTAGTGTTACCGATTTTATGAATTTATGGTATATGTAAGCAGGCGTCATTTAGTCTAACTTCGAGCAATCGAACTTAGTCCCACTTGAAAGCCAATCGATATTTGATGTTTCTACAAGTGGAATATATTTCTTAAATACTAGGCTAAACTTGTAGAACTGAATATATGTACATATATATTGTGGATGAATACTGGTATTAAATATGTTGAGATATCCCCGTAGTTATAGCTATTGAGATCGTTTCATATATATATAGTATGTAATTAAATTATTCTGTATTAAATATTCGCGTAACTATTATTGAATGTTTGGTGTTCTCATTTAGTTTCCAGAACCCCATCTTTAATGAGATTTTTACCCTTACTAGCAAGCCTGTGTTTCTAAACTTATTAGGCGCTTTACTTAAGAACAACTCAAGCACTACCATCTCGGATTCTCATCATGTATCCGCCCAAAAAACTTTCTAACGTCTATCTCTAAACCAATACTAGACTCATTCTCTAATATTTGGTAGGGTCTATCACATGAGTCACCAAAATAACTCTTCATCTCTTAACCAATACTAGACTCAACCTCAGAGCTTAGTGAACCAATATATGGTAAAGTAGGTCTACCAAAGGTTGGACAAGTTAAACGAAGAATGAATTGTCGTCTAAGTATTTCTAGTACTTAAGCGCTCAGAGAAGTAGTTTTCTAAAGATAAAAAAATTCAAGATTCTTCGGAAGCTTTGAGCTATAGATCGTGGCTCTCATTTCTGATTTTGAATCTTGTTTTAAAGGCTATGTGCAGGTACAAAATATATATTTTGACAAGAGTATACATTTATATGAATTTTTATTGTGTACCGCAGTATTAAATTAGTACTACTAAACAGAGGCTTGCTAATACAAGTGCTTTGATTGAAGAGTCAGTCAGAGAGCTGAAACTATTTTCCTTTATATAACTTTCATTTTAGGAATGAGTTTCTCGAGGTTGGGTTACCTAAGGGAGAGTTAATGGAAATGAGAACTCAGGTTTCTTGTGTAAACTTATGAAAAATAAATAAATTTTATATATATAAAATATATTGGCGACCTAAGCTTAAAGCGTGCTGTGCGTTTTCTTCACCAATTGCGAAAACTGAACTATTATTTGTGGTAATTCCAGAGTAATATCTATCCACAATGCCCTTTGTCCAAATCGAAAAGCCACAGAACATGAACTTAAGTAAATTATTCTGCAATTTTTTTTTTTGTGAGTAATCAATATCACCGCGACGGTGACGCTGTTAGTCGAAGTTGAAAATTATCGCCGTTCAGCTAACACGCTCATAGAGTGCTGCTGAAGACAATATTGCGCAGCGCTTTTCGCAAATTTACCAGCGTTGAACTGTGCGGAGTTTAATCTATGGGGCCTTTAGCTAGTTAAGCCAGCTGTTGTGCGGCATAGCCAAGCAGAAGCTCGAATTTCTAGATTTAGTCACGTAAGGTGGCACGCATCTCGCCGACTTTTCAAGTACTCGCTATAAAAGCAAAACTGTGTCAATGACGCCGCATTAGTTTACCATTTGCAGCGCCAAAACAACGCATTAGAAGAATTTGTGCGGAACAACGCGATATTACCCAAAAAATAAGTAGTACAAAAATGTTCCGCTTCACGGTTAGCTTCGTGATCATGGCTGTGTGTTTGTGCACGTCCGCGTGGGCTTCGCAATACGGTGGCGTGGCACCGGCAGCATCCTCGTCGTATGGCGGCAGTGCCGCCGGCGGTGCTGCTGGCGGCTCATCGGCCGCCCAGGTAATTACACTGCCCGCCAATGTTGAAGCTCAAGCTGCCGCTTTGACGAATGCCGCCGGCGCAAAGGCGACCGCTGCCAAAATCAATGCCCTGAAATGGGATCTGCTTAACTTGTACGGCTACGAAATCGGTTATCCATTGTTGGTGAAGAAGTACGGACCCTTGACTTCATTGTTCTCTGCCTCGCTGCCACCACGCAGTTTTGTTGGCAAAATCGATCCCGGTAAGTGAAAATTTTGTGAACTTGGCATGAAAAGCGTTGAGTTCGAGCGGCCTTGTTTTATATGTTATACTTTAATTTAAAATGTTTGCTTTATCTTTCATTTCTAAGTTTTACTAATCGTAAATTACTTTCGCTTTACTTACAGCTTTCTTGAAAGACTCGAATGGCAAAATCAAACATGTCGGTGAAAGCTCGATCGGTGTTGTGGCAATCTAAGATGATCGCGCCTAAAACGCGAATTTAAATTAGTGCGACTGAAACCTTAATACTAAAATTAGCTTGATAATAAAGCTATTGTTTTTTAAGTGGAAACCCTATGACTTTTATTTTGAATCTTTATGTGGAATTAATTCTTAGTCGCTAAATCTTCTACTTTATATTAAGCGTTATGTTTGATTGATGCACCGCAAATAATCGTTGTCGAAAGGAATAGGTGCTTGTTTTAAATAATGTTTGATAGTTATATTGATCAGTCATACGCCTGTTTTATCTCCGTCTGACTTCTGGCTGTACAGCAAACTCAAACAACTACTTCTGGAAAACTGTTTTGGGTCAATTCAAGCCATAAATCGTTAATGCGCATTGAAGACTTTTCAGGAAATTGACTTTAAAACTGTTTAGAGGATTGGAACAAACCCAAGTGTGTTATGGCTAAGGGGTATTACGTTGAGGGGGACGACACAGATTTTGTAGAATAAATTAAGAATTTTAATCTTAAGAACAAAGTCTTACTATATTTTGCCCTCAGCGAAAGGACAGAAGGAAATTTGGAAAACACAATAAAACATTAAGTTAAGTTGTGCCCTTCAGAAATACAAAAGATTCTTTACAAGAACTTGATATGCTATAGAAATCCGATCTAAAACATTTTTTCGCTGAATGCAGCATTAAGATATCTCTTCAAATGAAGAAGTTGCCCATACAATTGATTCCGACTTGATTACGATCGTTTAATTTGTATGACATCTAAATGTAATAGTGAACTGATATCGGCGGTTCTGACAAATGAGTGATTAAAGACCAATTATTGGACGACGTTGATAACTAAATTATTAAAACCTGTATTTAACTATATATTTGAGTACAAAAAATTAGTTCCATACCTGAAAAAACTTTGCTATACATCCCAATTAAAAATGCCAATAAAACTCGTAGAGCTTGGCTTTGTAGTGGTTGGAAAGAACATCTACTATAGATAGAGTTAGGCCTTTCCAATGGAGGCCATTGTGTATGTCAAGCCATCTTTTTACGGGTTTTCATGTTAACCTTAATCGTGTCGTCTTTAGCATATGTATATATCTTTACCCATGTATGTTTTTTATCTGTCTTGATAAGAAGCCTATACTTGTATACATGAGTAAAGAATTAAGCATATAATGCTTTATTGATAAATCTGTTCATGGTTTCTTATCTTGCCATTTATTTATCAATAAAGAATTCTTTGCTTAATTCTTTACTCGTATATATAGGCTACACACCAAGGCAGAAAATGTAAATGGGTTAAGACAAAACAAGAAACCATGAACAGCTACGTTTCGAAGAAACGTAAAAGAAAGTACGATTTGAAGGCATTAATCTAACTGAAGCCAGAATAGGGCAGAGGTAACATGCAAGTATTTTGCTGATTTGGATCTCATACGTATGAACGATGTTCTGTAAAATATGCCGAGAATAAGTTTTACTCGAAGGTGAAAAGTTATTCAGTAAAACTTTGAACTTGAGAGTTTCTTAAAAATATATATGCCTATGGTGATAATATTTATTATAGCATGCTCTATTGATAATTTACTGGAAACAGCCGAGAATATTTCTGTACTCGGCCTAATGGTTTGCTGAAATTTACTGGAATGAGAAGAGCATATTTCCGTGCTTGACCTTTTTTAAAATATTAACTTAAAAATATTGCCGAAATATTGTCATCGTGACAGTTATTGGTTCATATACCCATTATTTACATATTTTTATTCAAGGTATGTATGTACCTAAAAAGATGAGATAATGTATTATGAATAATTACGTATACATATAATTCAGTCTTTCAGACCGAAATCGTTGAAATAACAGAAGATGTCAGTGTACTCATTCCTTCGTTGGAACAACAGAAGACAAAGTGGGCTCCTTCTCCATATTGCTACTAACATAAACCTTCTAACAGCAATTGAGACTATACGTAACGCCAATACTTAGCCATCATTGCTTCATGTTATGTAAGCAGGTAATAACTATACTTACAATAGGTAACTTGGTTAATACTCAGACCCAGTTATATAAAATAAATGAAAACGAAAAGCGGCTGGGAACACAATTTCTCTAAGCTACCCCTGACCATTCAGATCCTTCAACGGTTGTTTGAAACAATGGATTCTAGAGGAACATCTCCGGTCTTAAAATACCAGTAACACAGGGTATGGTATAAAGTTACTTAGGGTTATTTTTAATGGCATACAGACCAAACAGCTTCTACTTCTAGAAAAAAGGGAACTAAATAATACTGTAAGGGTATCACAGGGCACCTGCGCGTAAGATCTCATCTCTAGAGAATTGAAAAAGGGAATTTGGCGGAATACAGAGTATGCGTGTAGGATGATGGATACTATCTTTGACAATGCCCAGCTTTCAGCCGGCTGTGACGAGAATCTTCTACGGCTTTCATTTCCCTAAATTAAGAGACATTAGTCAGCTGAGGTGGAAAAAATCAGTATTTTACTAAATCTACTGAGTTGCTTGATAAGGCTTAATTGCGATTGATTGCGGTCTGCCGCTCTTACAATCAACCAATGTGTCTAACTTATTTTGCAAGATCTTGACTCTTAAGTTAACTACGGAAACGTTTAGAAAGATCAATATTATTGGGTTATATAACATATCGATATATCTTCTTCTTTCTATAAGCGCATGATAAAAAAAACCGTTTGTTCATCTAACTGGTGATCGAGGTACTTTTTTCAATAGACATTTTTTGAGAAATCGCGCGGAAGTCGTGTCAAGATGTCATGTTAGAGTTGTTCAGTATTGTTTGGCATTCCATCATGGAAGACTAACGCCTAACCAACGTTTACAAATCGTTCAATTTTATTACGAAAATTCACGTTCTGTACAGAATGTGTTTCGAGCGCTTTGCTGAACTTATGATCAACTTAAGCGGCATACTGAGCGTACTATTCATAATATTGAAACGACTTGCCGCACTTCACGTCGAGATTTTAAATTGAAAACGTACAAAATGCAGCTTGTGCAAGAACTGAAGCCGCTCGACCTATCCAAGCGACATCGCTTCGCTCTAGGGTTCTTGAAAAGTTCCAAGAAGATCTGACTTTTTCGAGCTAAACTTTTTTGAGCGATGAGGCCCATTTCTGGCTCAATGGGTATGTGAACAAGCAAAATGGCAGCAACCAGAAGAGTTTCAAGAGCTGCCAATTCATCCAAAAAAAATTACGGTTTGGTGTGCTTTGTGAGCCGGTGGAATCATCGGTACATTCTTCAACAAAAATTATGCCGGTGAGAATGTAACCCTGAATGGAGACTGTTATTACGCTATGATAAGCGACTATTTGATGCCTGAAATTGGAGCTCGTGATCTCGGCGACATTTGGTTTCAACAAGACGCCGTCACTTTTCACACTTTGCATCAATCAATAGATTTGTTGAGAGAACGCTTCGGTGAGCAAATAATTTTACGTTTTGGTCCACTCTATTGACCACCAAGATCGTTTAATATCACAGCGTTAGACTTTTTCTTGTGAGGATATGTAAAGCCAAAAGTTTCTGTGGACAACTCGCTTCGATTCAGGCCTTGGAGAAAAACATCATGGCTGTCATTCACCAGTTACCAGTCGAAATGCTCGAGAAAGTCATCGAAAATTGGACTCAACGGATGGACCATCTGAGCCAACATTTGAAAGAGATATTCTTCAAAAAATAAATGCCAAAGAATGATCTTTCGAACGATAATAAACATTCCACATTAAATTTGAAGTTTCTGCGTTTCTTCTTTAAAAAAGTGGGGGAACCTCCAAATGGATCACCCTTTTTAAGTTTTATCTTCAAAACTTCTGTCAATTACTCAGCTTTTAAGTTTTGTAAATAAAATTCGAGGCATGAAGTTATAATAACTGAAATTTTTGCTTGCTAAACAAGTTTTTTTTTGCATGAAATCAAGCAGCTTTTTTGCGATGAGCATGAAAACGCCGTGACCCATTTAGTAATTGTTTTGCGGTTTTTAGTTTATTAATTTAATTTATGTATTTATTTCATCATTTCATTTAATTATATAAGTAATGGTTTATATATGTATGTGTGTGTGTATGTATGTTTGTAATGGTACTGTATTACTAAAGCATTTCAATATAAATACAATATTCATTATTAGTAAATAATAAAATCATGAACAAAATGACGTTATTCTTTGTAGTACTGCGCTACCTATATATGTATGTATGTATGCAATTAATTAATGAATTTATGTCAATATATAAATATATATATCTTTAAATTTAATAACAATCGATTTTATTAAACAAAGTAATTCATTAGTGCGTTCAAGCAATGATTATCGATATTATTGATGTATGTATGTAAGCAAAGCTCGAAAATAAATTCGTTTCGGAACGAAAAGCGAGTTGAAAGCTGAACTTGTCTTTGTCGATTTTTGTTTTTTCAATTTGAAGCTTTAAGCGACTTACTGCAGGCGACTTTCTGTGAACTACGCACACACCTACAAGTGCGTGCGTGTGTGCCAGTTAGAGCTGGAGCGTTGCCATATCAAAATAGAAAACGAATTTACGTCGAAATTTGTTGTATTTTTGTTTTTGTTCACTTAAATTTCGTTCGTATTTTATTTTTCCATACATTTTACAAATGTTTTTCGCTTTAGAAAAATAAACGCAGCATTCGTTAGTTGAGTTTTTGGTTTTAGCATTAACTATTTTTCTTTTTTGTGTTTTTTTTTAATTGTGTTCCATAATAATTTTAACCTAAAAATCGCTTAAGCAACAACTAATACACATTTGTGTATGTATGTATGTAGGTGTGTGTCTGACAATTTTCGAAAGGAAACGCTTTAAATTTTTTTCCGTTTTTTCTTGTTGTGCGCGCTCTCTCTCTCGCTTGTATTAATGGGATAGCTTACATTTATTTTTAGAAAAATTTCAATTATATTCTATAAATATTTTTAATGTTTTTTTCATGATTTTTTTTTAATTCTCTTTTAACAAAAAATTTGAGTGGTAACAAAAATTAAATGTAAATTAAATAGGACATAGTTTAGTTTAGATAATTTATTTGTTGTTCATTTAATTAATTAAAAATACATGAACTGCTACTTTGCCGAGTTTACGGGACCGTCTTGGCAGCATAATTGTAGGCTTATGAGCGGCTTGAAGACCGAAGCTGTTGTCGTTGGTCCTCAACTTCTTCATTTCTGTTGTTCTTATTGTTGTTGTTGTTTCCGTATTCCGTTACTTCATAAACTTTAAAATTATAATAAAAATGTTCAGTTGATTTGATTTATGTTTTTTTTGTTTATTTAATTTTATTTTTGTGCGAATAATTTATTCGGTGATCGTTCTTGTTGTCTCCTGAATGTAGACCTGGGAGCCGGGAACGGTGGAGGTGGTGACGAATGTGCGATGCTTGGCGCGGATCATGTTCAAGTTGGTTTCGGCGCATTCGGCACGATCTTCGGCAGCTTCGAGTTCACGTTGGAAACGGCGGACGCGGGTCACGGACTGTTGGGACATGCCCTCCTGTGGGTGGTTAAAGAGGGAAGAACAAAAATTGTGCAGGTTAATGGTAAAGCTTAAGTTTTAAGGAAGAAAGCAAAGTCTTATAAATAAAAAGGAAAGGAAAGAGGAATTTATCTTCCAAACGGAACGCTGTGACTCAGTTAAAGTCAGACTAAGAAACAACTTCAACGAAAATATTTTCCTCATTTCTTGTAAGTGACTTCTAAATATTGGAAAAGTAACGATTCATGCACTAACAGATTTTAGCAGATTACTTTTAAAAGAAAGCAGAGCTCCCAGAAAGTAACGTACTTTCGAACTTTTGCAACAATAATGCAATGAGGACTTCCTTTGTGGAGAACTAATATGATGACTCCAACTTTCTTACTAAGTTAGTCAATAAAATCAGAGCTGTCTGGAACTTCTTTAAAGAACGAGCTAAGATTGTCCAACATATGAAAAATTTAGCCAAAGTTTTTACAACAGAAATTTTAAAAAGAAAACGTTCTTCCAGCAAAAGAAAGCCCTCAATACACTCAATCTTTGCGATAAGATGCACAATAATAAAGTAAATATAGAAAAATGCAACCATAAACATTTATTTTATTTAACTTGTCTTTCATAAATTCGCCAACTAACTGGCATATCAACAATTCCCTATATTTATTTATTTACCAACTTTATTTAACTACAACGGAATAAGAGTATGTTACCTGTTCGGCCAGTTGACGCTTGAACAAGTTAACCTTGGCAACCGATTTGTCCAAAGCTTCCTGCAACAAAATGATGTTCTTCTGGTCCTCTTCGCATTGTACCATGACTTCCTTGACGGTGCGTTCCTTCTTTCTCAAGATCTTGATGGTTTCGGCGTGTCTCCTCTTCTCTTCCTCCAATTCCAATTCCAAATCACGTACGCGGGCCTCCAATTTGCTGATGATGCGCTTGCTACCAGCGACAGCGTTCAGCTCAACCTCTTCCAAACGGATGGACAAGTTCTAGGCGTTTAAAAGGAGTTATGTTTTTTAAACCAAACTTGCTAGGAAAATTTCAATTTGCCATACCTTGACTTCGACTTCCAGAGACTTCTTGATGGTTTCCAATTTGACGACACGTTCTTGTTCCTCGTGAACAATTTCAATGCTACGCTTGAGTTCAATCTAAAGTAATGTTAAGGTTTTTATAGTCTCAATTCACCTTTTTTTTTTTTGTGTAAGTATTTTGTTTTCTACTAACCTGAACCTTCTGGTAGCGTTCATCGCTGATTCTCAATTCTTTGGTGACTTCTTCGTAGTCAGCGGCGACAACCGACAATTCTTGCTCCAATTTCGACTTCAACGACACCAAGTTGACGTTGACGATGCTCAGTTCATTGATGCGGGTCTGCGCCTCCTCGTACTGCAATTCAACGGTGCGCTTAGCACGCACAGTGCTGTCCAAATTCGAGCGGACTTCTTCCAGTTCACCGTTGAGGGCAGCCAAGCGGCGCTGAGCCACATTGTACTGATCCAAAGTGGCCTGCAACTGGCGTTGTATATCCTCGTAGTGTGCCTGCAATTCGGTCAATTGCAATGACTGCTTCTTAATAACCTTTTGCAAATCGATGTTGGTCTTGTTGGCCACATCCAAGGACATTTCCAGTTCGGTGATTTGCACCTGCAACTTCTTCTTGATGCGTTGTACTTCGGTCTTCAAGCGGGTCTCAGCCTCAACCACGCGAGCATTCAATTGTTCGATTTCGATGGCGGTTTGCTTGCTGCACGGAAAGTAAAAAAATGGAATTATGTATAAGTTAGGATGCATGCGGATAATAATTGAAATAGTTAAAAATATGTCACAATTGTGATTTGGAGATTATGGATACGCCACATAAATTACCTCATTTCTAGCTACTTTTTATTGTTACCAAATACAATGAGTACCGTTTTCGTACTTGTTCTTGACCATACTTTGAAGAACACCTGCTTATTTTGTACATAATTGTAAAGTATTTACTAAAACAGCTACATAATTCGATTGGCAATAAACTATAATTTGAACAAATATCTGTAGTTTTTGGCCATCTGTCTTATATACTAGTACCAGCTGTCGAAGGGAATAGTTAATTGGGAACAGTCTTTGGGGCAGTGGTGTGGTTATTCTTACTTTCTTACACCCATTTTGGGGAGGCGAATTAAATATTTAATTTTTTTATCGGAAATAATAGTTCTATGGTGTAATATATATGAGTTTTACGGTCTTTGAGTGAACTCCTCTTTTAAGTGACCTAATGCCGAATCTCACTTACCACTAGCATATTATAATTACGCTCTGTTTATTTCTGGAATCGATTCGTTTTATTTGATTTCTACATCTGAACTTCGGATCAGCGCGATTTTAGTTGAACTTTTTCAGTTTTACCATAAGTAAACTTACTATATTAAGAGTTTTTAAGCTCCATTGGGTCGATGAGACCCAATACAATTGTTTGCGGTTTAAAATTTATTATATTTGTATTATTTACTTTGTTAGAGATTTAAAAAATATTGTGCAATATTTGTAGTTTTAATCACTCCTCAAAAATTGACATTTTGGTTGATATTGTAAAAGACTTTGAAAATTTCGAAATTAAAGCCAGATTCATTTTAAATTAAAAATTTTAGCTTCTTTTAAAATCAACACAATTACTTTATTTAAAGTGAATTGAAGGTAATGATTTTGGCAAACCGTAAAGAAGTTCATATTTTTTATAAATTTCAGAAGTTCGAATTTTCGAATTAAAAACAAAATATTATTCAAAACATAAATATTCAAAAAAGTTGAATGTTTCGAATTAAGTTGTAATATAAAATAGTTTTCGGAAATTCGAATTTTCGAAATTTGTAATTTAAAATAAATAATTTTCGACCGAGTTGCTTAAAATATTAAATATTATAAATCGGATTCTAAAAAATTTCGAAATTAAAATAAATTTCGGATGTTCGAATTTTCGTAGTTACTAAAATTGTATTAAAAATCTAAATATTTTAAATATATTTAGAATTAAGTCAAAAATAAATTTGAATTTAAAATAAATTTCGAAGTTCGAATTTTCGAAATTAGAACAAAATAATTTTCCAAAACTGGCGGATGTGTTTTCAACACACAAATCGATCATTTTGCATATTAGATATTTCTTTTACATTCAATCATCAAAAATACATTGTCTTCAATATGTAAACTTCGAAAACACAAAGTTCAAAAAAGTATCTTTCACTTCAAAGGTGTAAGCCAATAAAAAGATAAAGCGGTTGGCAGAGAATCGGTACATACTCGTATATGTATATGAGTATATTTATATACATATGTACATATGTATGTGCAATGAAATGCCAGAACAAAGGTGATTCGAATTCTTGTGTGAACAAATATCTCAAAGTGCATACACATGTTTCCAATGCAGTCAATCAGCGAACTTGTCACAATTACTCGCATTCCAATCTGTTACTTAGGCTTTTCTGCAAGCATGCCAATGCAGACATTTACGCTGATGCATCATCCAACTAAAATTAGCTGTTAATTCGCAATGTATTTAAGTATTTTAATGCAATTGATGTTGCTATTAAATCGCACAAAATAAATATTATGTAATTCAATTGTAATGCTTCTTAATTTAGGTTGTGATGCCACATCGAGATTATCTCAAACGGGTTCGCTTATGACTCAGCCCCTTAGGAATGGTGGATGTTGTCAGGTTTGTACGCGGTTTGTTATTTTTACTTGGCAAACGTTGCACAGGTGATTGCCGCAACGGTATGTGGATATTTGGGTCGCCATAGCGACGGCAATGATGACTAGTTTGTGCAGATTTGGGATATGCTGTGGGCGATCTTTCAAATGAAGTAATGGTGATGTGATGTGCCTTAAATGGTCAGGGATGCTTGATACTTCTTAATGGGTGGGCTGCAGGCGTGCGTATTTTTTTAAGGATATAAGTTCGATAGTAGAGAGAGGAATTGAAATGAGAGTAAAGGGAAGGTTTATCGTTGCTTTTGGAGATAATTTTTTGTTGTAAATATTTTAATATATAGTATCTATTTGATTTCGTTTTATGCTCACATTTTTTTGGTACTTAAGTTACTAAAAAAATCTAATCTCTCAAAAAAAAAACAAAAACTAATTTTCCTTTTTACATTAGATTGCACAGAAATGCATACTAATCTCAAAACACCACATAACTGTAAGCATTATTTTTATAATTAAACATTAGCATCTATGTAACTAAGCATTCCGTTCCGCAAATTTTCATTTTATAGTGTTTATTTTAAATTTTAATGCTTTCCTTCACATTTGTATATATTTTCATTAATTTTTCTTTTTCTTTTTTGCATACTAAATTTTAATCCACACTAATGTGTTTGGCTGGCTGACGGCTTTTATGTTTCATTTAGTCTGTGATTACTTTAAAATCCCTTAAACATTTGCCGAGATTTATTTAATTTGCAAATATTTTTTTTCTTGCTTTTAGTTTATTTGTGTACGTTTGCTTTTCGCAGCGCCTGTATTTGCGCAAATTTCATTATGCTTGCGTTCGAAACTGTCATGAGGCATCACTTTGCTTGCAAAACTTTTAAAATGTGATTTTTTTATTTAAGTATTTGTTATTTTGAAGGACAGCAAAATACAATTGAAAATTAAAATAAAAAAAATTAAAATAAAAAAAAAATAAAATATAAAGAAATTTAAAAAGCGTCTCTGAAGGCCGCACGAGTAATTTTGCAATGTTTTTTTTGCTTGTTTATGCCATTTAGTATTGAAATTTTGCAAAGTTTGCTTTTTGTTTTGAAATATTATATAATTATATATTATATACTCGCATATACATACATATGTTATTGGTTGATGCGGATCATATGGTAAGTAGGTTATATTGACACCTCGATGCAGTAAAATGGTTGATTTTTTAATTGAAATTGAACTTAATATCCAAGACATATGTATGTAGATATTAAAATAATTAGAAGCTGCGAATTAATTTCAAATTTCAAAATTTGTTTGAAAGTTCGAATTTTCGAAAATCGAAATTTAAAAATATAATATTCCGACTGAATTGCTTAAACTATTAAATATTATACACTGGGTTCTAAAAAATTTCCAATTAAAAAAAAATCGGATGTTTAATATTTTAATTGAAAAAAAAAATTAATTAAAAAATAAATGAATTTAATTGGGTCTCTTCCATAAATAATGTAATTAAATCAGAGTTGAGTACTACGTATGGTATACTTTGGATTTGTTTTTCTGTTTAATTTGTAAAAGTAATTAAAGTTTACCGTGATATGTTAGCAACAGCGATAAAAAAATAATATGAAAAAAAAATATTTTTTAATAATTTATTTAGTTATAATATTTCAGCCATATTTATTAAAATAATTTTTTTTTATCCGAAAATTGTTTCCATTGCTCTATAAATTATAAATTCTCTCTATTCTAAAGGTATTTTAGAAAAAAATATCAAATATCGAATTTTCGAAATAGCAGTTTTTTATTTTTATCATTATGCCAAAATTTGGAATCTGCAGAAATCTTGTGATTAAAAAGCAGTTCAAAGTTTTTGCACAAATACATTCTCAGGAATAATGTTAAATTATTTATGGACATTTAAAAAAAATTGATAAAACCTCAAATATTGTTTTCGAATTTCGAAAACGGTTTTTTCGTACTTAGTTATTCTTACAAATAGTTTATTTAATGTTTTTATAAGAAAAAATTACATATTTAAGTATATTTTCAAAACCTATTTCAAATGTTGCATTTTCGAAATAGTAGTTTTTGAAATTTGTCACCTAAAATTTGAATTTTTAAGGATATCATTATGTTAAAAAGCAATATCGAGATTTATACAAGCCCATTTTCAGAGAAAATGTTAAAATGTTTATAGACATTTCAAAAAAATTTAAAAAAATCTCAAAAATCGTTCTCGATTTTCGAAAACTGTTTTTAATACTTAGTTATTCTAAAAATGCTTTCTCAAATGTTTTAGAATTAATTTGAAGCTACTCAAAAATATTTTCAATTAAAGTTTTAAGTGTTTGTAGAATCGTATAATATCAGCTAGACTAGCGAAAAATGGAAAATGGTTGTCTCATGGAGAGATCGTTTTAAAACAATTTCATCTCTTAGAATATTGTTAGTAAAGTTTGGACAGAGATAATTAAATATTCTGGATTTTTTTTCGCCTACTTTGAATTTTTTTCCATATTTCAAAAAAAAAAAATATTTTTTTAATAAGCAATTTAAAAAAAAAAAATTTTTTTTTGTAAATTTGAGGCGTATGTGCATTAGACTTACGTTTTTTTAACAAATTAAATGCAAAATTAAAAAAAAAATAAAAAAATCATATTTTTGGCGTTATTGGGGTTTTAAAAAAATCTAAAATCTTTCATCTATAGTTTGTTTCAAAAAACCTATACTTTCTTAAGAAAAAAATAAGTTTGAAATTTTTAATAGTTCTTAGAAATAATCTATCCCAAGCTTTATGATTTCTAGCCTACTAATTTCAATCTGCCTTTCTGTCTTTACTTTACTCAGAAAAAAAAAAATAATAATCCAGCCATCTGCTCATAAGAAATAAGTACGTAAGCACCTATAACGGAAGTATATGCATAATTTACCCAATAATATGAGCAAATCAGCTGCATTGACAAACGACCCTATAAATCACAAAAGTTCTGTGCGTTTGGCTCGATATATGCATTGCCGTTAATTACGACAATGATCGATTGCACTGTCAGCGTTCATCATCTTCATTTACTTAGCGATTTCACCGACTGGCCGATCGAATAGATCTTCTACTCACGCCATTAATATA
Organism: Bactrocera neohumeralis; assembly: GCF_024586455.1. Taxonomy (NCBI): domain Eukaryota; kingdom Metazoa; phylum Arthropoda; class Insecta; order Diptera; family Tephritidae; genus Bactrocera; species Bactrocera neohumeralis. The sequence continues at coordinate 29,424,462 of NC_065923.1, forward strand.
TTTGTTTGTGTAGTAAATATGAAGGCACTGCAGCCCATTTCTTCTTAAACAAATAAATTTGGTATTTGAACGCAAGCTTCCCAAAAACTTGTAGCTTTTAAAAACTGCAACAACAAAAATGCATGAAAAACTGTTTGCTTAATTTTTTTAGTTTTTTTTAAATTTCTGCGTTGAAAAATTTAATGCGCTTGTTGCCAAAAATACAGCAAACGCAAATTCTGATTTTGTTTGTATTTCTTTAATTTTTGTTTTAAATTTTAGTTTGTTTTTCACAACCCAAAGCCAGAAATGTTGCGGCGAACTGCTCGACGCTGGTTTTGCGTTAATTTTATGCGAAAAAAAAACAATTTCGCAAATAGATGAGTGAGAAAATATTGCGAAAATAAAGAGACAAATGCATTGAATTGAAAATTTAATCATTTTAATTGAAAAACAGCAAGAAATTATGTTCGTAAATGTGTACTTGTGTGTGTAAGTATGTGCACTTTAATGTGACTTTTAAAGATTTATAGGTGTTTGTGTAGATATGTACAGATGTAAATTTGTGTACGGCTGCGTCCTAAAAGGTATTTCATGCATTTGAATGTTAAATAATTTGCAACTATGCGCCTAACCGCGCTAAGCAGGCGGTAGGCCGTGCGCTAGGGAAGATTTGCAAAGTGTTTTGTTTTTTCGAAATGTAATTTTTAGGTGTCTGCAAACTTTTGGTGGATGAGTCCCAGTTTAAATAGATTAACTGATGTGGAGTTTAAATTGGTGTATAATGGAAACCCTTACCCACAAACGCTAGTACGTGGAGAACTTACGCAGCGCACGCCAAACTTGCGCTCCAGCACAGCCACTAAGCTTGCTCACTCAATACGACGACTACAAAATTTTGCTAACAAACTAACACGCCACATACTTAACCTTCTCAAAACTCACTTTTCGAGTTTGTGCGTTCTTTAGACCCTACCCTACCTTTACTCGTACCCATACTTGTAGTGAAATTAATAATGTTGCCAATATATATAGGAATAGTCCTTCAATTTGGGATGTGTACGCATTACTTTGCGACATATCCAACACTTATCATCTATGCCACACCTTGAGTCCGCATAAAATTCGACCGTCTTCTGATTGAGCGTCGACAACTGACGCTTAACATTATGCAATGATGAGGAGACGCGATGATCGAGCTTATCGACCAGGCGTTCATCCATCAATTCGATGTGATAGGCATGCGATGAGATGCGACTCTCCGGTGAACCGGAGCGTGCACGACTCGCAGCACGACTTGCACGCACCAAGGTCTGTGCGAGGAAGTCCTCCTCTTCACGTTTCGAAGTCTTGATATTACGCTCGGATTCCGAGATGAGCGCCTGTGCTATGGCCGTGGCGGATTTGCCACGAATCGAACGTTTAAATTCGTCCGTCATGCGGGCACAATCATTATCCAACTCCATTCTACGTATGCGTTGTAATATTTTTAAAGTGTCTTGACGTATTAGATCCTCTAAATCCTGTTGACGGCGACGACGACGTTCACGCGAGCGTTCAATTACCGTATCGGGTTCTATATGCTTGTGAACACGCGCTGCGTCGGCGAGTTTTATCACACTGAATGGTGTACGCTTCCTAACGCGAAAATCAAGTAAAATTTCATCTGCCCGATGGGCACAGGCACGCGACAGGCGCAACACTTCGTCGGCATCGTAACGACGTACCGGGTTGGAGGGGCGATATTGTCGCAGACCGCGCTCACTTGACCACGGCAAGTGCGGCGGATCGACATTTAGTTTCTTTGTTTTCGCATCCAAATAATCGAGCATCGGCTGATAGAAGTTCATTGTGTAGCCATAGTTGTCCTCATAGGCGTGTGTTGCCAAATGGCGGGTACGCGAGGGACGCAATCTGTATGTGAGCGCCATGATTTCTCTTTTACGCTCGGACAGATAACCACAATTGGGTGGAGTAAAGGGTAGAGGGAGGGTGGCGGTTTAGCAAACTAGATTTGTAGCAAGGGAAGCGCACAGTGAGTTTGTCGATTTGTAGCGCCTGCAGTAAGGGTCTGGCGTTGCTGCGCTGTTTGGTCAAATGGGACGCAGCTCTTTCAAGTGTTTTAGTTTCGTTTGCGTGCGCTGTGTGTTTTTTGGTGAGCGCTATTCGCTTTTGCTAGATGAGGATCAGTTGTTGTATTCGTTGCGATCTGTGTTACTTAGGGCAGTGCGTGTTGGCTTCGTTTTAGCTCGTTTGTTTTGTTTTTGTATTTGAGTAAGTGTGTGTATAACTGACTATTAGAAATGTTTTGTACTTGAAATACAATTAGTTTAAATGATTTCAGTATAAAAAAGCATTTGCTGAGCAATCTGCAGTCACAGTAGACGAAAAATTGCAGGCGATCGCTGATTTCGCTGTCTCTGTTTGGCGTCGATTTTTTGCTTGCGCTTTGGTTTCGTCTTTAGTCAACGTTTGCTGCTTCAGCGTTTTCGAGCGTCATTCACATTCACGCGATTTTCGAGTTTTGCTGATTTCTGCATTCGCCACAGTTGGCCGTAGAGCTTGTTGCTGGGTTTTATTTTCGCTGGCCTCACAAAATTCGCTGAACACTTGGCGCGATCTATAAAAAGATTTAATGTATTTAAGTAATCGGTGTTCACTTGCGAGAGTTTGCTTTATTTTTCTGCTTGGCATTGCATTGACTTCAGCAGGAAGCCAGCAATAGAATCGTATAAGATTAGAGCTGTGCCATGATCGCGGCTATATTGAGCTGTCATAATGCATGGAATCCTTTATGAAATCCGAGCAAATGATCGTGATCATCTCTCTCTAGGACACTAGGAACTTGAGAGTATTCAGCGCTATGACACTCAAAGCTCAAGATCACTTGGAAAACTTCCATATATTTACCTTCCAACTAAATGTTCTCACAATAACTGCAACGAGCTGTCTCGTTTATCCTTTTATCCTTTAATCCGTGTTCTTTACTCCTTCAGTTCATTTAGCAAGCCGAATTGATTGTGTAACGTTCACTTTGTGGCTGTACAAGTTTCATAAGAAGTTCATTATTTTTTCAAATTTCATAAGCTTCCTTCATCACACTTACTCAACACGATCGCGTTTGATTCTTTAACTCTCGTTCACTGTTGGCGCTTAGAAATATCAATATTGGATTTTTCCGTTATGAAAAGGGTTTTTGGTGAGAGTTTTTTCGTAAACTTCTCAATTCGATGCTATACCCCCAATTCTGTAAATCGTACTGATGCAAAATGGGTCAGTTAGTATACAGCGTTGCTTTCCGCTATCGATCGATCAATTCGTATCGATTTAGTACGAATCGTTGTTTGTTTTCCTATTTTCTATGCATTTCATTGCTTTATTCCGAGGAATTTATAGGAAGCATTCTATTTAGCATTGATAGTGTCGCTAGTTTCTGTGCCAAAAATAAGTCAATAGCCGTTGTGATAATATCGTGGTTTTTTACTTCTCTGTTGTTCATGATGCAATGACCTTACACGTCACATTCACGTTTTATCAAGCGGAAGTTGTAGGTTTGCCGGGTTAAAATACCAGCATATATACGACATTTTCATAAAGAATCCAAACTTGAACTATAAAAAATATTTTTGTATAATACTGACAAGTTGATGACGAATCTTTCAACTCAAAAAGAGCTCGCGAATTGTTTGAATACGGATCTCTTAAATTGGTTTCAATCACTTTTTGCTCGAATGGTTACCACTAAAACTCAAATCGATATCTTCACGGCTTATAGATTTTTTTTGCGAAGTATATTCCTCCCTTAAGGTTTTTGCTTTGATTTCGTATTTATGTTGGTTCTATAGGACATTGCAAGGGTCTATTGTTGATAACAGCCTTTTGAGTTCAGAAGTAGTGCTCCCTTTTCGATAACTGATTTAACTAATCGAGACAGAAAATACTGAATGATTGCTATACTTTCTACTATTTTTGTAACCTTTCGACTTTTGTAGAGTACTCGAGACAATTCTTTCGTTTAAGATAGCGACAGGATAGATGAACTCAAGTGTGACTTGCAAAATGATATCCAATGTTCAGGGTGGTCTCTCTCCAGCTCTGTACCTTCAAAGTCCAACCTAACCTCTTTCATCTCAAGAATAATGCGGTCTTACATATTTCGGTTTTATGGACGAGTCTTTAACAAGCTAGTAGTTACTAGGCATAGATAAGACTTAAGAAGCTCTATTGAATAACAACGGGCAGGTACAGGTAGCAAAAGGATATCCAGGTCCCATTATCGGAGATTAACTCCAGCGTAGTCAGCTACGTAACCGGATCGAAACCGGAATTTATCCGGCCAAGAACTGTCAATTTTCTGCCGCTACAACAACAACGTTGAAAAAAAACTTTAAGTTTACTGGCACATCAACTCTATTTGTCCATAATTTGGGAATATATTTGGCAACGAAAATGCAGACGAGTTCGCCAAACTAAAATCCACTTTAGAAAGAGCTCTATACGCATTTTGAACAAATAGAAACCAATCCTCAACTGCAAGATAACACAGCATACATTTCAGAAGTAAGTATGTGAATACTAGGGAATACATATTAAATAGGTCTAGTAATAGTCTAGTATAGAATTACAGCTTCTATAAAGGGGCTTGGACCTTTTGGGGCTGCCCTATAACAATACTTGCCGCAGTTTTAACCTAGAAGCAAATGAGCAAAGAGTTTTCCACTTTCTGTGTGAATGGCCAGTTCTATCAAAATCTCGGCATAGGAAACTTTCTCATCCCAAAAACTTGAATGCCGATTTTTATGAATGATAGTCAGTGAGGTCTCTGAAACAAATAGACTGGGAATATTTCATTTTTATACTTCGAAATCTTTACGATATTATTAAGACGTTCGAAGCTCATGCTTAACTTTCACGGAACATGCAAAAAGGTAATTCACGATCTTTGGATTAATCTCCATTTGATTCACTTCATAGAATGACCAGAACTCATTTTTCAGATATTCACCATAGATATATGCAGATATAAAACAAAATCTTATATGGCACATAAATTTTAATACTTTTCACAATACAAAATCTCCAAATCACAAGTGAGTGGTAAAGTTAGAAAGTTAAATTTAAGCGACTTACCGAATAGCCTCGATTTCCTCGTCCTTCTCAGCCAAGCGGCGTTCGGCATCATGGCGGTATTGATTGAAGTCAGCAGACAAGCGTTGAGCGCGTTGCTCCTCAGCCTTGCGACCCTGTATGAGACAAAAAAGAAAACGACATTAATCATTTCTCTTCTGAATGGTTAGTTGCTAATGCTTACAGCCTCGGCTTCCTTGTAAGCAGCAGTCAATTCATCACGTTCATTCTCCAAACGGCGCAGTTCCAATTCCAATTCATGCAAGCGACGGTTCAATTCGTTGAGTGTGCCCTTGGCGTCATGGAGATCATCTGCGACGAAGAGTGAATATAATGTGTATTAGTTATAATATAAACGAAATAAGTAAGTGTATTAGTTCGCATTGTACTCACCTCCTAATTTCTTGTTCTCACGTGCCAATGTGTTGTTAGCATCCTTGACTTTGTCCAATTCATGCACGGTGCGTTGCAATTCAAGCTGCTTGTTCTTCAAGTCACGTTGGCTAGTCTCAAACAATACAATTGTTTCATCGAGACGGCTCTTCAATTCGACATTGTGTTTCTCCAAGGTAGTTACCGACTTGGTCAATTCGCGGCATGTGTTATTCGATTTCTCCAAATCGATAATCAAAACTTCCACTTCGCTGGCCAAGCGAGTCTTTTGTTTCTCCAAATTGTTGATCTTTACAATCAATGACTCAACATGTTCCTCGAGTTCAGTGATGCGCACTTGGTATTTACGACGGATCTCTTCGACCTCTTCTGCGCGTGCGGCTACTTCAGTCTGGTATTTGTTTTGCCAGGAAATAGCATCGGCATTGGCCTTGACCAGCTGACGTTCCAAGTCAATACGTGCTTCCGATTCTTCTTCGAGTTGGATGCGAATCGATTCCAATTCGCTTTCAACTTGATGAAGGGAAGATTCCAACATCGAACGACGACGGTCTTCATCTTCCAAACGGCGGCGAGCATCTTCCAATTGTGAGATAACTTGACTCTTGGAATATGAGACAGCGTCCAGGTTGGATTTGAGATCTTGGACGTCCTTGATCAATTCAATGTTCTCTTGCGACAGGCGGGTCTTGTGCGATGTAATATCGATGACAGTGCGGTTCAATTCCTCAATTTTAACATTCAATTCGGAAATGGTGACTTCCAAACGTTCAACATGTTTGCTGGTAACAATACGCTCCTTGTTGAACGATTCGATTTGGGAGAGATATTCGTAAATTTCGGCCTGGAATTTGGATTTCTCCTTCTCAGCCCTGCATAAGTTTGTTCGAGTCAGTGCAAGGAATGAAATATATAAGTACAAAAAGGAATAATTAGTTAATTGATAGTGTTTCAAAGTGGAATTTTATTTATCAACATAGAATACTTAGCGGCAGCAGTATGCATGGCAGCGTTATCTCTAAAGTCGATTGTATGTGCAGCGGTGATAAGCTGGGTATAATCTAAATAACTGAGTTTAGTTTTGCATTGACCCATAGAGACAAAATCTTTCAGTTAACCGACTGAGTTTAAATCTAATTCTTTTGTAAATACCCCACTTTTAGAGAATTTGCAGAATATGTACTATTATTTAAAAGGAAACGTGGTTAGGAGTTCAAAATTTTCTATTCATAGATTTGATCAGCGTCCGTTTCTTTGTAGCCTAATCGATTCTTGGGTTCTTTTAAAATGTACTTAAGTTCATTCCAGCTGCCTTATAAATTCAAGTTTAAAGTCTATGAACAATTTTCATGTCTTCTCTGAAAAGTTTTTCTGGAACTTTTCTTTTTTCTTCGTTTTAAGAAACATTTTTTGAGGTTTGGTTATCCATAAACACCAAAAACGTCATCAGAAATTGTCAATAAACTGCAAGTTTGAACCTTTTCGGAAAAGCTGTTTCTTGTCAGATGTTTTCTCGAAAAAGGGTTAACGTGAAGCAACAAAAATTGACGTTAAACTCGAGTTTAAAAAGTGTAGGTATATTACAAGTACTCAGAAAGACGAATTTACTTCTCTAAGCAGTTTCTTCTTGTCAGAAAGTCATATAATTTTGATACTGTCAATATAGGATTGCATCCTAGTGAAGTTCAGGTTGTTCTATAAATTCCAGCTTTATGTCTTGTGTATGTGAGCCCCTGAGCTTTGAGAAGTGTTTGAGTAAATTAACGAGTAATTTGAAAATTTTAATTAAAAAATGTATTGAACGGCCAAGTTTAGTTACCAAAAAAGTGATTTTTAAAACAAGTTAAATCAATATTTTGCATGGAAAGCTCAAGGCTTGTGGGCAGTGTTCAATTTTCAACACTAATACAGACAATAAACTCGAGAAATAAACATGACTTGGTTACAACTCTTTATTCAAATAACTGTTTCTTTTTCGAAAAGCTTATACGATAAGCTTGTAAGCTTTTATTGAGCTTTTTTTTATCTATTATATGTAGTTCGAAAACGAAATAGCGTGGTTCAATAAATACCAATGCTAATAACTGAGCATGGTCATTGCACACTAAGTCCAAATCCAAGTGGGGTATTAATCTTCGATGCTACCGAAGTTATTCGACTCTACTAATATTTCTTTCATTGCCAACTTGAAAAGCTATTTTATGCATATTTTGACTGATAGTAAGGAATTAATTCTTGCTTATTCTAAGGGAGTGCATAAACTATCAGTAAAAATATGCATGAAAGAGCTTTCTCAGTGCGGACTCTGTGCGTGCGGATAAAACTGAAAGATCGACTAGGGGTGACTATATGCGCCACCAGCTCGCATTTTGAAAATCAAAATTAAAGAAAAGTATTATTACGGTGCGTAATGTATTATATTATTAATAATTTTTTTAAATTAAAATTAAAATTAAATATTAAAAAATTATGTGAGAATTTGGTTAGAGAGTTGAATTTTTAAATTGTTGCAATGCTAATTTTTTTTTTTAATTCCATAAAAAAGATATTAAAAATTTTCGTGAACTACATATGTATATTAAAGAATGTTATTTTGAAATTTTTTAACGATTACCGTTACTTAGTTACTAGGACCATATTTCCCATCCTATCCTGTTCAAGGAAAACTTCATAAATTCTACATTTGCTCGACATTCGCACATCAACTGCTTCATGCAAGAAAAAAAGTATCAAATTTCCATAAAGGTGAATTTGACAAAAAGAGACAACAACAATAACACGTTGAATATTTACTAAATCAAAGACTTATTTGGATCGACAGTGCGGAGAAGCTGAGCGGAACCAGCCAAACAGCTAACAACCACCGGCGCAACATTGTGTGGGCCGTGCGGCAAAAAGGTGGAAAAATGTGTAGGAAAAATTCAAAATTTTTTCTAAAAATAAATGCGCGCATTATTCGACTCAACTTATGTATATATGTATGTATGCATATATTTATGCTTTTGCTTTTATATTCTTTGCTATAAGTGCTGAACATTTGAGTAAAGCACAAAAGAAATAAATAAAATATGCAAGAACAGACAGAAGCAGACAGCGCAATAACTTTGTAGAGATTTTCGACGCGGCTCATTGGTCATTAAGGTGTGAGCTTTTGCGGCAAAAGCTTTCGCTTGTCTAAAGTATATCTTGCTAGCCAACAAAGCGCAGCAGCCAGCAGACTAGCAGACGCATAACGCAGCATAGCGGCGCTGTAGTAGTGGGAGTGGGCCGAATAGTTTGCGTTATAAGCTCACGAATATGATTTTTAGGCATGGCAATGCGCAGGACCGCAGGTGAAAGCTAAAGGCACACACACACAGTTACCAATTACGGGATGTAGTGTATGAGTAAGCAAAAAATGCAGCGTATAACAAAATAAATTTTAATCAGTTCTAAACTGTTTTGGAAAGTTTTTGAAAACTGTTTTGAAAACTTTTTGAAAATATTCAACTTTTCTACAAATTTCGAGTTTTTAAGTTAAATAGCTCACTGAAAAAGCTTATAAGGTGCACAGTAAGTATGCTAGATCAGCTAACATATTGTATACAGTGCGCAGCTGCGGTGAGCTACTGCAGCAGCAATGCTCCCACTCTACCAACGGCTGTGTGTATCTGTAGCCTTGAAAAATATTTCGACACGATTTGTGTTATTTTTGGATTTTGGAAATATGAGATTTCAACGAACACTTTTCGCAATCGCCTGCGCGCTTACACATCGACACTTACATACATTAACGGTGTTTATATATGTTATATACTATTTATATACAAGTAATTACATACACATGTGTATAATCGTCTGCTATATTTCAACACATTTTAATACATTTCAGACATTTTTGTAGCCACAGCGATTTTTCTGTTTAGATAAACAACGGTTTTCAACGCTTTGCTGCAATTTATATGCAGTTGGTATGTTTGCTTTTTGTACACACTGTATGTCAAGCGCATTGCACTCGATTATTTATTTTGTGTGAATAATTTTCCGCATTTAAAATGCAACATTTTCGTATAAACATTAAACAAAACGATTTTTGCTGACTGACTCACTGACATATTAGCCCAATTACGAGCATGAGCAGACGAGGTCACGGTGACCGACGTTTTAGTTGGGTTACTAGTGTTAAGTTCAATGAATTGACAACAAATGTATAACGGTGTGTGTGTAGGCTACAATGGTTACAATGTGCAACGGGTTAAGTTGAAGATTTATAGGTATTATGTATATAATACATATGTTTTTCTACATAGTAAGTACATATCGTCACCTAAAATGCAAAATAACGAATCAACAAAAAATCGAAATTGATTTTTTTTTTGCTTATGATTCACAACATCATATTACCTATACGTAGCAAAAAATTTGCAGCTTACGCTGTTAGATATATCCAAATTATAACCAATATATAACCACTTTATAACCAAAATATAACCATTTAATAACCAAAACTCAAATTTGGTTTCTATGAGTGGTTTCTATTATATCGTTTTTTCCGTCGCCTGTAAACTTATGATATTACGTTATTTAATTTTAAGTGAATATATGTTTCTTCTACATATAAGTATGTATATAAAAGTATTTATATATTTTTTAAAATATTTTAAAACTCAAACAAACAACTTTCACATAAAACAAGCGCGTCTCAAGCACTAAATTAAACGCTAAGTTAAAAGCACTAAAAAAGCTCTGCTAAAAAGCAAGCCAAAGCTTTCTTTAATACATTGCTTTCTTCGCTTGCTGCAAACGACACACTCACCTGGACTTCGCTTTCGTTAGGATTTCAACTTGTTCTTGGAAATCCGCAATAATTTCGTTGTGCTTCTTCTTCAGAAGAATGGCAGTTTCTTCGGATTCGAGGTGCACATCCTCAAGCAATTTGCGCAGCTTCAATAATTCGGCATCACGCTTGCGATTGGCCTCGAACTGTGTGTTGTATATTAGACGAAAAATATATTAATAATATAAAACAATAATTTTTGTTTTAAAAGTTTAATTTTTTTTTTGTGTGTTTTGTTGCACTCACCTGATGTTCAGCGCCGCCTTCAGCTTCCTCAAGACGTTCGGACATCTGAATGACCTGCACGCTGAGATCGGCCTTCTCGCGCTCGATCTGTAAAATTTGTTGAAACCATATTAGAATGCTTCGGTTGAAAAAAGCAATAAAAAACAATTTCCCAGAACTCTATAGAAAATAACAGAAATTCACGCACGAGCAAAAATGTTTAAGTGTATAAAAAAATATTTGTTTATAAATATTGACAGTTGTAGCTATGTTTCATTACACTTTTTTTTATATATTTACATTCTTATAATTTTTTTTGTATACTTCATTCTTATACAAATATTTATATACAGACAAAAATTTTTATTTGAAAAGCGCTTCCTTTATTTGAAAGACTATGTATTTTCATTGCGCTTACTCACGTTGCCTATTTCGATAGTTATTATCATCTAATACAAGCATATACAAGCGTTTAGAATGTCTAGTAATGTATACATATGTAAGCACTAAGAATTTTTATTTTTAACAGTTGAAATTTTATTTATTTACTTATTTTGTTTTGCGTTAAAGATGCTTTACTGTGAATATATTTTTTAGATTGTGCATGAATGTGGGTAAAAAAACTTCGAAATAAATATTTCTATACTTGTAATTCAAGAATTTTTTATTTTTTATTGGTTAGGTTAGTTTAAGCGGTCGATCCTAACGGGGATCTAACTTGCACAGCTTAGAACGCCGGTCCGTTGTGATAGCTAAAAGTTCATATATACTGTACCTACTGTTGTCTATCAATACATATCAATAACGGTACTTGTTTACATTTGTCGTTATATTTAGTAAGTTGAGAGAACTCTGTTTTCCTTTCCAATACAACTTTGGTGAAGGAAAAAACGTTAAGGTTGACTTAAGATACTAATGTGCTGCAAATTCAAACCATGCCCTGAAATATATTGTAACAAAAAAGCACCAGGAAATTATAATTAAATTCCCGAGTAAATGATATTTCGAAAAAAATGTACTTTGCTAAGTTGGCAGGACTGTCCTTAATTACTATGCCAAATATGAGCGCGATCTGTTAACCAGTTGATTTACAGCAGGTGCTTAAGCCGGTACATCTCAATAGTGCGTTGCGATTTGCGATAAAAATGGATCAAATAAAGGCTGTCGAGAGATCATTGAAGAAATGCCACGCTAAAAAAGGGAAGGATACGGTGATTGAAAATCGTCAGGCAAGTGTTAGAGAGATGGCAAGAGAGCTCGACATCTCCCGCGAGTCCTTTCGAATGATTTTAATGATAATGATAAATGAAAATGAATACCGTAAACAGGTCCCTTTGGACATGCTTGATCGCGCGAATTCCGAACCCCCCACATTCATGGAGAGCATTAAAACCGCCAATGATATTTGGGTTAATAAGTTTGACATGCAAAGAAGTCAGCAATAACTGGAATGGATTCCGTTTTCAATCGATAAAACAAAATTCGCTTAAGAAGCTGAAGGCCATCCCAAAATGTGCTTATGAAAAGTGTTTCGAGGACTGGAAAAATCGTTGGAATTCGTGTATTACATCTGGTGGGGTGGGGGAAGGCGACCAACTAAATATTGATGAATAACTAAATATTTTGCATTTTATTTACAATTAAATTAAGTAAATTTCTTTGATAAAAAATTTAAGCTTTTTAAGTTATGTCATTGGTTAAATTGGAATACATTTTCATATTTCTTTTTAAACCCAGCATTTTGAGGATAAGTTTGATATAATATCTCCAAAAACAAGAAAAAACCATAACTTCAGCTTCACTGTTCAAAAATACAAAATTTTCCAAAGAAACTTTATTATGATCGCTTAGTTTGTTTGGAGCTATATATGGTATAATAATCGATCTACACAATTTCTTCGGAGATTATACAGTTGCATTGAACAATGACTCATGACGAATTTGGTGAAGATATCTCGTAAAAAAAAAACATGTTTTCTATACAAGCTGTTTATTTAGAAAGTACACTTTGTATTGCAGATATACATATGTGTTCCGTTCTGAACAATTTCTTCGGAATTCCATCATTGCTTTAGAAAATAATCCATTCTGATTTTTTAAGGTAACTGGTCAAATGAGAAAGCTATCCATACCAGCTCTTCAATCTGAAGTTTGCAGGTGTTGATATAAACTTTGAGCGTAGTCGATTTCGGCTATATGCTATAGTGATTCGATATCGGCGTTTGGACAAGTTAGTAGCTTCTTGGAAAGAGAAGGACGTGTGTGAAATTTCTGAACGATATCTCAAAAACTAGTTTTGCGAGACTATTTTGCGCATATACAAGTATAAACAGACAGGCGGAGTCGAAATCGACTATGCTCAAAGTTCATATCAACACCTGCAAACTTCAGATTGAAGAGCTGGTATAGATAACTTTCTCATTTGACCAGTTATCTTAAAAAAATCACTAATTTACTATTGTAAAGGGTCTCCGACATTTCCTACTGGGTGTTACAAACTTCTTGGTAAACTTAATATACCATCTTGAGGGTATAAAAAGGATATAAAAAAAGTGTAGTAAGCAGATATGTAGATAATGAAGATAAACAAAAATCGAACTCTCCAATTCAGTTTAACTTTTAAGAGTCGAAAAGGAGTTGTAACTTAATGTGCCAAGAAAACTGATTGGAAATCCATTTATCAGAAAAGATTATGTTTAGTTTAGCTAAACTATATCTATGATGGAAAAACGCAAGAGATGGAAAATTATGGGTTATCTCTCCTCGAAAAACAATATCACTGCTCCATCCTTAACAATTCTTAAAGTTTATATCTCCCTCGATAAGCAATTTCACCCTTCAAAAAATTGCATCAGATATGGGTTTGATGAAAAGATATATTGTAGAAGAAAATAAGATATGATAACAAGAACTTGCAGATGAGAATGGAACTTGAATGTGCCTACTTCGTATTGGGTTTAACCTTACTGTTCTCTCACTTCTTATACTTTGTTCAACTTAACCTTTTTTCCAAATTTTGAGGCTAGTGGCTGACTTTAGAGGCTATGCACACTTAGTTAGATAATTTTGGGAAACATGAAATTTGATGCAAATCTTCAGTTCGCTAGTTTATTTTTAACTAAATTACTATAAAAAGTATGCGAATTTTCGTTGCTCCTCTCGGATGCAACCTCTGCCAGGGAACTTTAAGGTATTTTTTGAAAATGTTTGTTTCTGCAAACTCAAAATTGTCCTATCCGAAAGACAACATGGACATTCGATTTTAATTAAATTTCATGTTTAATTTGAAAGTTTGCCTGCTTTAATATCAAAATTATGCATACCGTTATGAGCTAAACATGACAAGGCATCCATCAACACCTACAACATGCAAAGCAAATTTTTCGCACTAATGAAAATATACCCACAATTTTGATATTTAGTAATAATTATTTTTAATTTTTGTGTAAATTTTGCAGTGGCAAGAGGCCAGCAAACTTAAAAATCCGCAGAGCAGTCACGCAGAATTGCAACATGCAGCTGAACTTAGAGAATTTTGTAGGTGTTAGAACGCTAAAACATGTGGATATGCCGATATAAATATGCCTCTATATGTGTATACACATTTTGTGTATTTTAGAACCTACTTCAAGAACTCACGTATCTCATAAACACAAGTGCAAGATTATAAAAACTATTTTCCTTATAATTACATGCCGGGTATATGTATATCTAGTTATGTGTTTATTGGTGTTTCAGTGCATGGAAAATATTTTAATGATTTTAATTAAAGCGGTGCGCAATATACAAAACGCAATGTGTGTTGGTTTTGCTTTAGAATTTTTGCCCGTTAGAGTTTTCTGTTTAAAATGACCTAATTCATATAATATGAAAATCATTCCAAATTTCACAAGCGAACAAAATAAGGCAACATTGTGTATAATATGTCCGTGTAGGAGTGCACAAACATTTGGAAGTCATTTGTGGCGGCTATTATGAGCAGTGTTAGCATTCGTCGAAGAGGTGGACTCCGCGCTGCGAGGTAAAGCGCCCGATTTGCGAACGCACTAAGGCGAAACTCTGAGGTATACAATGGTGTCTATACATATGTAAAGAGATATATATGTATATGTAAGTAGAAACGTGTGCGCTTGGATACAGGCTAGAGACATGGAATGTTCGATTACTGCGGTGAATGCAGTGCATATATACATAGATACTTACATATGTATATGCATATGTACTATATACATACATTGTACTCAAAGTTTGAATAATGAAAGTAAAGAGACGCTACTTCATATGTATGTATGTAGATAATGTTAAGTATTTAATTTATATAGTTAAAGCGACATAAGAGAGCGAACTTTTTTAAATTTATATACAACATTTTAAAATATTTTCGACATTAATAAAAAATTTTAATTCTTTTTTTCAAATGTACCAAATAATTAATTTATGGATCTACATTTTCTCTCCTCCATAATTTTTTAAATTTTGTATATTTATTTTTGTTATTTGGATTTACAATTTTTAAAATTTATTTCAAAATACATATGTTTACTAATTTAAAATTTTTAAAGTTTGTTAAGACATTTTCCGACATTTTTTGAAATTAAAATCTTTAAATTTCAAAGATTTTTGAAGTAATTTTTTAATCAAATTTTGAAAATTTTCTTTTTTAATTTAAAATTTTTTAAACATTTTTGTATACATTTTTTGTTTTTTTTTTGGTTCAAATTTAGAAACCTAATTTTTTTTAATTTATATTTTTTTTATTTAAAAACCTTTAAAGTTTATTTCCAAAAGTATGCAATATTTTTTCAAAATTCCATTACACAGATGGCAAGTAAAATAGTTACAACGATTTGAATTTTTTTTTAAGTTGAAATTATTTTAAAATTAAAAAAATTTGTAAACTTTTTATTTTTGTTGTCATAGTTTTTTAATTTTTTTTTTTCAATGCTTGTAAATATATTTTTTGACCTTATTTTTAATTTAGAAATTTAAAACTTTTTTAAATTTATTTTAAAAATTTTTAAATTTTTTTAAAAACATTTTTAAAATTTTCTCTGTTTTTATGTTTTTCATAACCCTTTAAAAAAATTTGTCAACAATTTTTATGAAGAAGAAATTTTTAAAGTTTAAAAAAATGTTTTAAAAAATTTTTTCAATTTAGTTTTGCAATTTTTTTTTTTGAGTTTTAATGATTCTAAACCTTTGATTTCATTTATCTTTACATTTTTTCTAATTCAAAAGCGTTTAATGTTGGTAAAGATATTTTTCGAATTTTTTTAAATTCTAAAATTATGTTTTCAAGATATCTAAATTTTTTAAAAACAGTTTTAAAATGTTCTCTTTTTCATAATTTTTTAAAAGCATGTATCAACAATTATTTTTTAAGTAAAAACTTTTTTAAATTATAAAGTTTATAAAAATGTTTTTTTTTAACTTATTTAAAATTTTTTCATTAATAAAAAATATCACAACATTTATCATTCCGTGTATTTTAAAGAACTCTGTAGCTGATTACAGAGAAATTTAACAGACTGTGAAAAAAGCTCAAATAGGGTTCACCCTAATTAACAAATAAATATGTATAGTATGTATAGTTTTTGATTTTTCTTTGACTTAATGTACTTAATTTGTATTCCTAAATAAGTATACAAGTTTGCATCGATAATTCCTTGAAAATTGCAACTGCAAAATATCAAAATTCCAAAAACAAAATTAGTCAATGGCGGTGTAAAATAGGTGAAATTTTTAAACTCCCAAACCTATGAACCGCATGGCGCCCAGGGAATTTTATTCCAGCGCGAAATCCATTAATTTATGCATCAAATAAGCAGCAGCTTCTGGGAAGCATAAAATAAACTCTCATATACACACATACATGCATGTGAAGAAACACCGGTGAAACTAAAAGTCGAACAAAAGTTTTATTGTTTTTCGGAATTGAAGAAACGGAAAATTTGTTTTACAAAAATAAACTAATGACACATGGACACACACTTTGCAGTGACTCATTGAATATTTAGACCTACATATGTGTATATATACATATTATTAGATATAAAATATCAATGCATATAGTACACTTAACCACAGACACACTTGTCGCCAGAATACTATGTGCCGAGAATCTTCTAAAAGGCTAACAGCTAATATGGGAACACGACAAGTCTAAGTGGTCGTCAGCTGATCTCGTAAGGAATTATGGGACGACAAAAATATGCTTGAAGTGAGACATTTGTAAGAAAACAAGAGTTGGCGTATAATATAAAGGGTACTTAAAACAGTATCTGTTTCGAAAATCATATACATATATCGATCATAAATTTGGAACTTATGATTTGTTGAATAAACATCCATTGAACAACAAATCTAGAAACGTAAGTTAAAATAAAATAATAAAAAAAATAAGGATTAAGTTGCAGTCTTATAGAAAATAGAAAGTATTTTGCATATAGCTATTTCATAGGTAGTTTTACGTGGTTCAGGTTTCCCTTCCCATTGTTTGCTCAAAAAACGCTTATTTTCTATTGTACTATCTAAGTTTTTGATAGATAACTCAATTTTTGTATTAATTGCTATATAATAATTCTAAGAATTGTCAATAAATTTTTACTGGAGAGCCGGAACAATCTAAATGAATAGATGAAACATTGTACATCGTTTCTTAAAAAGTTTCCAGAGCATCCAAACCATTTTAATTGAGATCCGATGTTGATCAAAATCAACCGAACTTTCAAATTCTACTGAATAATTTTTCAAATTCAAATGCTTCCTTAGCATTATACATTTCTACGATTTTTAATTTGATTGCGCTGCTCGTGGGTTACAACAAACGCGAATTTAGTAAATATTGACATATTTTAACTGAATTGACAGATGTCTAATTTTGACAAATAAAACTGGAATTTGTTATAATAATTCCTTCTCATAATTCACCATATTTTTTGGTCCTGCTTCTTGAAGAATGTAAGAAATATTTTAGTGATGTTTTCTTAATTTTTTATATATGTATAAAGTATGCATTTTTGACAGGTGTCAAATTTTGAGATATGTCAGTTGAATATTATAGAAAAAGAAAACCTTGATTTATGTTATAAAAATTCCGGATTTTTCCATTTCATAGCGAATGGAAGAAATATTTTGGAAGAGGTTTTCTTTCTAAGGGGATAGTTTGACAGATGCAAAATGGTGATACATATCACAAAAATTTTAATACACGAAAAATACTTGATTTACGTCTCTAAAAGTTCCAGAATTTTCCATTTTGTACTCTAGAGAATGTAATAAATATTTTTGAAGAGGTTTTTTTTTGACAGCTGATAGTTTGACAAGTGTCAAATTTAGATATATTTATATCACACAAATTTTAATAAATAAGAAAATACTTTATTCATTATATGTCATCAAAAGTTTTTCCATGACAGCTGATAGTTTGACTGGCATCAAATCTTGACATATATCGCAAAAATTTTAGTAAATAAGAAACATATATATTTTATTTTAAATAGTATTCAAGTCCAAAAATTCCAGAATTTTTCATGCCATACCTAAGAAAATGTGAGACATATTTTGGAAAAGTTTTAGCTGATAGTTTGGCTGGTGTCAAATTTTGTCAAATATCACAAGAATTTAATTAATAAGAAATGCTTGATTTGTGTCATAAAATATTCCAGTATTACGTTGTTGTACCCCATAGAGTATAAGACATATATAAAAATAAAAATTTTCTTTGACAGCTGATAGTTTGAGAGGTGTCAAATTTTGATTTATGTCCTAAAAATTCCAGGATATTTGATGTCGTACCCTAGAGTTTGTAAGACATATTTTGGAAAAGTTTTTCTTTGACAGCTGATAGTTTGACAGGAGTCAAATCCTGTCATTTGCCATAAAAATTTTGGAGAATAAAACATTTTTAATTTTGTCAGACAAATTTCTACACTTTTTAGATCATACTCATACGACTTAGGAAATATTTTGGAGAGAATTTTAGTTAACGGTAGATATTTTGATAGGAATCAAATTTTGACATGCGCCTTAGACGTTTCCTTTTATCAAATTTTCATTAACTTTATCATAAAGTATGATAAACTTACTTGATAAAATTACTTATCATACATTTTAGAGAAAGTTTTAGTTAACGGTAGATTTTTAGACAACTGTCAAACTTTGACATATGTCATAGGAGTTTTGTAAGTCGAAAAAATTGTGAGTACTAAAATGAATAGCAATAGGACTTATACGATTTTTGAGCAACGCATGCAACAAGCGGCGCACATCTTGAGTCCCAAAAAGCTCGCTGTGACGAGAAACAACATGTTGTTTTGCATATATTTTGACAGCTGTGTGCCACTATATGACTAAAGTGGGCAAGACAGCGCGTAAATAAGCAGCTATGTGACATAGAAAAGCATTTGGGTGGACTATTACGCTGAGGAGTGAATGCAAAGCGAAGAAATATATACGATTTTTATATAGCAAATGAGAATATATGCATATAAATACATACATACATATTATATATATTGTATTTTTCGACATAAACTTGCCTGCTGGCTAATTCGGAATTGGATTACTTAGCATTTTGCTTTTCGTTTTTCAATTTTTCTCCTTGCTTTTAGTCATTGCCACTTTTTATGACCCAAAAAAAGTTGAAAGTAAAAAATTATTTAATATTTCACTCAAACACACACAGGCGCATGTCGACGACTAACATAACATAACAATGCCGCTGTCAATTCCTACATGCTTACATATGTTTAAGCAACTGTATGCATACACATATATATTTTCTATCTGCTAATGTGTGTGTTAGAATCGCCTGTGTGTTGGAAGAGATTCTTCAGCAGCTTTTTAATATTCGCTTAATGTGAAAATTATAATCATTTGTATTGAATGTCGCTGCTAAATTTAGCATTACTCGCCGCTTGCCGCTCGCTTGCCGTGCGATGTGCCTTTTGCTTTGGTATATGCTTTTTGGTGGTGTTTAGGATCGTCTGATTTCCTCTTAGTTGTACTTTGCTTTTGGTTTCGCGACGCTGCCAGGCAACAGCTGTTGGCGGTGGAAGATTTAAATTTTTTTTAATTAAAATAAAAATTTCACCCTTTTCAAAACTATTATTGCCCATTTAATATTTTTTAGATTTTCAAAAAAAAAAAAAAAATTCGCGCTCATAAAAAATAATTTTCCTTCGTACTGTCGCATTTGCCTGCGCTTGGTGTGGCATATTTTGGGCTCACCCGGGCCAGGAGTATTTTCTAAATTTGTCGCAATGCCACGCAACACTTCCCAGTTCCCATTCCTTATGCTCTTATTTTGTATTTCATTTAATTCTTCGCTATGTTCAGTGCAATGCCTGCTCTTCTTCGGTGCTTCGGTGTGCTACATGGCGTATGAGCAACGCGACTTTGTACAATCATTGCTTGATTTACATGCATTTTTTACCTCCTCTCCCATTTGCATTTACTTTCGTTGTAATTTTTTTTTGTTTTTGTTTTGCATTGTGTTTTGTATTTATTGTTGCATTTCTTATTTGCAATTCGTCTGTTTGCTGCTTGTGGGCTGTTAGTTTGTCGCTTTCAATCAAAATCTCCGCTTATCTAACGGCGTCATCAGCGCCCCGGCAAGCTTAATGCAAGTGAAATGCGATTGAAGTTCAATGCACAACAATATCGTACGCCGCTGCACGCAAGGGTAATTTATAATTAGCAAATTGTTTGCAGCTCCACATTGTTTTTGCGGCTGCATTCGCTTATTTGTTATACTTTTTCCTCTACTTTTTCTTGTTTTACAATCCACTTTCGCGAGATTCGCTATTTATTCGTTTCGATTGCCTCCAATTGAAACAATTTTAGTGGCGTTTAAAAGCAATTTGGCAAGAATTTGGAATTTGGGGCTACGTATAGTGGACTTTAGCAGGTAATTTTCTGTGAGGTATAGAAAAACTTCAATTTGAAATAGCTTTTCTTTGCATTTATGTGTTTATGTGGGGAGTTTATAGTACTTTTCCACAAATTAAAAAACCTACCAACTTAAGAAGGGGCGGCAGGCCAAAACAAAGAAGGTTTTGTTGCACTAATCGATCTTGATATGGAAGATTCAGTCACCATTTGGTTTGACTCAGTCGTTCTACAATAATGTTCAAAGATATTGTTTTCATAAAACACAAAGTTGTCCCCCTATATCTCATAAAAGAGCTTAGGTCTGAGGTATAACAGGTAATGAGTATACTCTTAGTAGTTTACAAAAACGTAGGCGTTTTCTGCCTGTTTGCTTTCATCATAGAGACCTGGACTTCGCGAATTGATGGAATAAAATCGTCGAGCTGTACACTTTTTCTTTCTCTCTGCTATTATACTTCTACATTTTATATCAATTTCGTTAATATAAGTGATCATTGTGTGCATTGCCGAATAGTTCAATTTGGTATGAATTTATAAAGATTTCGTTGCGAAAAATTCCTGATCATTTAGAAGTATTATGTTGGTATATTTTACTTGTATAGCTTGTGAGGTAAATATCTGTTGGCAACACAATGCGTATGTTAGTTTCGTTTCGAAGTAAAGAGGGTTTTAACCAATCCTTATCAATATTGTTTTACTTGTTTTTTCTCTCGAGAGATCGGCATGAAGTCACACATTTCTCAATTTAGTACATTTCTTTTTATTGCTTCATGTACATATATATGGTGTATATGTACTTATCTATATATGATATAGCCAGCTGGCAGTCTAGGATTAAACATTTTTTTTACTGCTAAGGATGATTTTAGGAAAGGTCATAAGGTAGTTAGAGAATTTTTATTCTTACTTCTAAACATATTATACTAACTAGTTCTAAGGTAAGAAAAAGTTGTTAGATCGAGTCTACTATAACCTTATTTATGGATCACTAAAGTAATGGGATGAGAAATTTTTCAAAAGTCTGGCTCTTCTCAGTTCTTTAGACCACTGGAGTTGTGAGGAAAGACTTAAATTACAAAGAATCTGTCACAAAGGATATGCCTTTGCTGCAAAAGTTACTGGTTAACATATCTTTTCTTAGATATAAATATTATATATAAGCGATTTAAAGATTTGGGTAAAAATCCTTCAATTATTTAATAAATTATATTAAGCCACTACCACAGCTTTCTATGTTTATAATGTTTTCTTAACAAAATTTGTTAATTTTAAATGTTTCTAATTTTTTTGCAGTTCCAAAGCTTTCATTATTTTTATAAAAAAATATTCATAAAATTTTGAAATTTTTTTTATTTTTTATTCTACTTTTTATTTACTTATGTGAATATCTGTTATTTCCAAACTAATTTTTAAACATGTATAGTATATACTTTCTAACCTACACACCCCCGATACTCACCCTTTGGCGCAACTCACGTTCGGCTTCAAGATCATCTTGGAGCAAACGGATTTTATCCTGCAAGTAAAGCGAAATTTGTCATTTTCACAGCTTGAAGTGTTATTTAAAAATATTTTGTTATTTCTCGCGCGTTTAACCGTTATTAGAGAGTTATATTTTTTATATATCACAGTTATTTATTCATAAAAAAATATTTCTTCAAAATAAAAAGTTTTTCAATATTCATAATATTCATTTCAGTTCAGTCACAATTCATTTTAGACAAATATGCATATATTTGTCAGTACATTCATGCACACACATACGAATGTTTCATAGGTATGTATGCACACGGTTCACAGTGTCTTTTTTTAACTCGTTCGCGTACCAAAAATACACACGCTTTTACATATTTCACAAATTCTCTGCTTGACGTTCTTCGTTTTATTACATAATTCGCTTAGCATACACGCATACATATGT
This sequence comes from Bactrocera neohumeralis, assembly GCF_024586455.1. NCBI lineage: Eukaryota > Metazoa > Arthropoda > Insecta > Diptera > Tephritidae > Bactrocera > Bactrocera neohumeralis. The sequence goes on from NC_065923.1 coordinate 29,446,817, forward strand.
ATAAGTATATTAAGTCATAGTGGCGTAGCAAGAGACATACACACACACACGTACACATATGTGCGTATGCATGTGTATTTGCCAGCTTGTCATTCTACAAATCCGCACGAGCACATTTTTCACTTTGCTTTGCAGCTGAATCCTCAATATCTACTTCGTCCACATATTTCACATCACTGCGCCGGAAAGTGGCGTGCGCACGGGTAGGGTACATGCATATGTTCGAGGATCTTCTGGACACTTGTACCATAGTCATGCATGTTTTTTACACATTTTTAGTCTCTTTGTAATTTGAATTTAATTTAGAAAAAATTAAGTACATAAAATTTTGTTTTTCAAAAACTGTGTGTTTGAGTTTGTAGTTTTTTTGAAGGTACAAAAATGAGTACCGTTGCATTAATTTAATTTTTTTTAAATTCAGTTTTAATTAAGTATATAATTAATTTTTAGTTAATTAACAATTAATTTTTTAATTAATTATTTTATATAAATTATATTTAACTTTTAGTTAATTATTATATTTAGTTATTTAATTATTATTTTTTAATTAATTAATTTTCTTAATTTTTCGAATTTTTTTAAATTAATTATTTACTTAATTTTTTAATTAATTATTTTTTATTTAATTTATAATTAATTTTTAGTTAATTATTATATTTAGTTATTTAATTAATTTTTTTAATTAATTAATTTTCTTAATTTTCGTGTATTTCTGGCACGCTGCTTACCTCCAAGCGTGAGAGGGCAGCCAAATCGGCGCTGTATTCAATGGAGATATCAGCTCCACTCGGTCCAGTTGAGGTGGCCCTGTAGGAGTATTTCGATGAGCGTACTGCTTGCGACGAGGACATTTTTTATTATTGTTGTTGTTGTGAATTTAATTTATAAATTTAAAATATTTAATTATAATTATTTATATTTCTATTTCTTTTAGTTTTTTTCACTCAGGTGAACACTTCGTTCGCGCCCGCGTTTTAATTAGTCCGGCTATTTGTGGTGGAAAAATTTCAATATTCCCTGCAATGCAGTTGTTATCCTCCAGTAACAAAAATTTTGTAGGTGTGAGACTAAATTGAAATCTTTTCGCACTCCACACACAAAAAGTTGTAGTTGTCACCGAGTCACCGAATAATTCGTAATAAACGTCGGAGAAAGGCTGGTGATCTACTGAACAAGAGATCCCGGTGTCGTTCGAATAAAGAGTATTTCGTGAATTTGGCGCTGGCTGACGATCTTTTCGTCTATTTCTACCCCGACGCAGCATGGCAATTATTTTCGAGTGGGAATCTGCCTGTGTTGGTGTGAGACACTATGCGTGTGTGTGTGTGGTGGTGTTGCCAATTGTTGTTGTTGTTTGTGTGGCGTTCATTGTACAGCATTGAGTGGACTTTACGTGTACCGTTATAACTGTATACATATGCCCACACACATAAATACGTATATGTAGCTGATTTTCCGCTCACAGCTTTCGGAAAATCGTCTATACTTATTGTTGTTGTTGCATTTGAACACACAAGCTCACATATTAGCGCATAAAAATCTACGAATTTAGACCTAGGCGCACAAAATTCACTTTATGGAGGTATAAGCTGCATATACATGCATACATAAATACAAAAATAAGTTGTGTGTGCCTGTGTGTATTTGTGTGCGTGTGTGCTTTTATCGCATTTTTCACGCTCCGCTCACACCAGCTGTCCTCTGTAAGTGTTAATTGCAGTGAGTAAAAAGTCGAGTGTGGAAATAAAAAGTTCTTCGCCGCTGTTATTGTTGTTATTGTTTTTTAGCTTTTCCGATTAGGCGCAGTTGCTCGTTTTTCCATTAGGCGTACACTAGCGGCCACACATATACAGTTATAAGTATGCTAAGTATTATTATTGAGTGCTTTAGTGGCTAATCCGCTCGGGTCAAGTCGGTCATCTCGATATAGGCTATATTGAGCAATTGAGATGCTTACCTGTAATTAGCATATATTCGTGCGTTCGGGTGCGTGTGTGCTCGTACAGAATGTATATTAGCTGGGAAATTGCCGATTGGAAGTGTGTTTGAAAGTATGCATCCGCTTTATCTTTGATATTTGTGTTGTTGTTTCTGTCGTTTTGACTTTTATTTTGTTTTCGAACATTTCTTGATTTATATTTAGATAATGTTCTGAAAAATTCATAACTTCGCTGAAAGGTTATGTTGCTGGCTGTGCTGGCAAGTGACCACTTTACCGGAATCGTGCTTATAGTATAAATATTTATGAAATCGATTGCCGACAATATTAAAAAAATCAAATTTTATAACTAAGTGGGAGAAAAGGCTAATTTTACGAATAGAGGTGCTGTAATAAATAGAACGATATATCAAAAACGATCAAACTCTTTGTTAGGTTATGTTAAGATATTCTGGCTGGTTTCCATGCCACACATTGATCTATAGGTATTTTGCAACGCCGAGCTAAATCTACATCGTGTAGGACGTCAACGCTTTTCGGGAAGTTTAATACAGGCTGGTTAAGCAATTCTTATATTTACTTTCTCTAGTCCCTTGTATTGCGAAGCTCCTTGGTATCGAAACCGAGTTCTAGATAAGGCCGGACGTAAGCGTTGGAGGTGTTCCAGCGTCTCTCTCATGCCTACTTGGCTGTGCTTTCTACATCCGTCATCGTTAATAATGCCCATACAGCTCGCATTTGATGCCTGCGACTAGGTCAACAATTGTCCTGCAGTCTTTTCGAGACCGTTTGAGTGAAAAGCTTGCGTATTTTTTGCCCCTCACTTGCACATGATCTTGGCGACCCTGAATGTTCCTAAAGTATTCCATCTTACCCTGATCCGTCTGTCAGATCTTTCCGAAATTTCCTTGTGTATCGTTCTAAACGATTTGCGTATTTTCTGAACTGCTTTGGTAATCAAGGGAATACGCTATTGGCATCTCATCACAGCCCTTGTGGCTTGGAACCCAGTTTATATTTTTCTAAGGATATTAACTGGCGCAATATGAGATTATTGCTTTAATTGCCGTGTGGCTATCGACATATATGGTGTATTGATATTCCTTAAGCCATCTCAGCAGCTTTCATGATCCCAAAGACTACTGCTCCGAAGATACTGCAGTATTCCGGCAACTTGAAGGGCCGTCTGAGATCTAGCTGCGTGCAATAGATCTCGGCGGCTACTCCATCATGATCCATCCGTGTAGATGCTGAAAGTTCAGCTTATAAGCAGAAGCAAAAACTTTCTTCGTACGCATGCGGTCCGCATAAAGCAGAAATCATCGGTAATGCCGAGCTCTTTTGGAGGAAATTCGTATAGTGCAAGCTTTGCTTATTTTCTATTTCTGTCAGAATTATGTGATAATTCCTTCCCAGGTGAGGCCATAAGCTCGAGCAACGGGTAAAAAGTGGGAAACTTTAGGTTATATATGGGTCGAGTGATGACGCTCACTCTTCGTTGAATCATGAAAAACTCACTGTTTGGTGTGTGCTATGCCATGTGTGTGGGCAGAGGCAATCTCTGGTCTATATTAACCACAAATGAATCCGATCATAATGTTACAGTCGTGATTAATCACTTTCTTGTACCGTAATTGAAGGATGTTCACCTTTGTTTCTGTGTTACGTGCCATACAGCCCATTCAATGAATTAAAGGGAATCTTTTGGTCTCGCGTCGTAGACCTGGGAGGTGGCCAAGATCGTATGATTTAACATCATTGAGGAATTTTTTGTGTTATTATGTGAAGTCGCTTGTCGACCTACATAAGCCCGAGTCGTTATCGTAGTGGTCGCAATTTCTGCGTTGAAAACTGAGCCTGTCGGCTACAATTTATTGAAACATTCGCGGCGGTCGCTTGTCCGAAATCATTTTCAAAACATCTTCGCAAACTCTTACCTTCATTATAAAGCTCAGTTCTTGGACATAACATTATATTATCTGCATTTTATTTCATCTTGCAAATCACCCTTTATTCGACGCGAAAGTCCGTCTGTGATGTTGGTTAATGCTAATGTTATCTGATAAGCCATTCTGGCTAAATAAATTTAAGCCGATGCCGAAAGGATGTAAGCTGCAACAAGTAAATTTTCGTGTGAGATATACATACATTCGGCAGTTTTCTTATCGAGGGACGACCGCTATTTGAAAAATATTTGCTGAATGCAAAAACCACAAGCGCAATTTTCTCAGAGTGTTCGAATACTGTCATAAATGTTCTTTATTAGCCTCATTCAAGTTTATTTATGGCAACGTTAGAAATATGCTAAATAATTGCAAATAAACACAGACAAAAATTTAATTAATCGAAAAATTTTGCTGCCATTACAAATGTACAAGCAAGTACTATGTATGTATATATACCAGATATATGTAGGCAGAAATATTTTTGAAAAATTTGGCAAACCGAACTCACTCAAATTTCCACACAAACGTGAGGAATTTAAATTGTTTTTGAGTTTCCAACGGAGTGAGCGGCGGAAACACTCAAGTTTTGGTTAAGTATATGTGTGTGTGTGCGTGTGTCTACACCTGCGCACACACAGGCAGCACTTGGTGTGCGTGTGAAACTGCCACTGGTCATTCAGCTGCGCGGCCAACACACATACACAGACAAATATCCGTTATTTTTAGCAACGAAAAATTTGGATTTTTTCATAATCATTTTCCACACATTTCACCTGAGTGCGAGCCAAAACTGTATGTACCGTTACGTAGTATAAACACGTATGTATACATGATATGCATATACATATACATATATATGTATATGAATATACAAGTATATATTATTCGGTATATTATGGATACATACAATCTTGCAGCGCATACTAAGTGGCGTGAATTTCGTGGCGACTACACGCTCGTAAACATAAATTTATTTATTTTTCAAATTTAAATTTTTTCTTTCGTTATACCTCAGGCGCTGCTTACTCATGAAATTTACGAAAGTTTACGCCTTTCGTGATTCGAAATTGTTCGTTTTATTTAGTTTTCAGTTGATTATTACTGGCGATGATGTTGATAATTATGGGGTTCGAGGTGGAGATAAATGCGCGGCATGGTAAGGCTGATGATGACGAAGGTGACGCTGATGATATTTTTCTTGGTTTATAAATAACTGAAAAACCTCTTATAAGTAAGATAAAATAAATAATAAACTAAAAATAAACTTAATCTATGTATGTATGTGAGTGTGTATGCTTGGTTAATATACAAATGTATGTAAATATAGAGCTTTATGAAACAAAAACAAGACAAACCCATCTATTGTCTTCGCAGACTATTTAACGAAATGATTTGGAGAAATTATAAATATTTTCAAATTGATAGACTTGCAGTACTAGAACAATCTGCGATGCCGCATCGGAGATTACGAAAAAAAAATACTTTATATACTCCTTTTACATGCTAATAAATTTTATTTTATTCAAAATGATTTCCGGTAGTAAAATAGAAATATTTCGCACATTGAGCCCAATATATCAAGCATTTCACTTTATAGCGGTACATTAACGTTTATCGTGATTTTATAGATCTATTATTCTCAATATATACATATGTATATATATTTAGAAGTATGTATGTAACTCATCATTTCACGATCGATATATCGCGTACGCCGATGATTTCTTACGTTTAAGTAGCAAGGCTCTGTTGTAAACTTTATGTTTTCATTAGGGTGGTTTAATGATTTATTTGAAATTTATTTCTAAATCGATTTGTTGTAGAACTTCTAGAAAATAGACTTAAAAAGTATTTTTAGCAACAGATGAGTTACAAAGCAGGACAACAACGGCTAGGCGCGTGGTGCGCCATGGTGGCTAGTATGCCGAACAGGTATCTGAGCTGTGGGCCAAAAGGGACAACGGGAGATGCGCCAACTTTTTGCGAAATCACTGTCTGGTTCAATAAAGTTTGGCATGTTTGACCGCTGAACGGATTTAGATTTTGCATCAACTGAGAAGAATGCAAGTGTGTAGCGATGGTTTTATCCGCAGTATTCTTGTAGGAGGTGGAAGGAAAATCTTGACTACCGTACATTACCGTTAGGGCTTAGGGATCGTATTTGACTGTCGGCAGAACCTCTCCTCCGTAGGAGAGATTGAAGAGATTAACCGATACTACAACCCCTCACTACTTATATAAAATTAAGGGGGTATTCTAGTCTAGAAATGCTATTTAACGGCATTTTTTAAGTCCAATAAAAAAAAACTAAGAACATTTTTACCATCCAATTTTTTATCAGATATTTATTGGATTTTTAAGAATACAAAAAAATAAAAAAAAATGTTTGTGATAATTTGATTAATTGCGGCGTGGTGGGGGTTGAAAATAAGGGTGCGCCCTTCCTGACACGATTCCAACACTTTGGGTGATCTGAAAAAAAAAATAATCAGTACAAGTGCTGCTATCGTCTAAACTAGGATAAATAAAAAAAAAAAATTTCAGTAAATGGCGACTGTTTGAATTTTTAAAAATAGTAAAAATCAAAATTTTTTAATAATCCTAGTTCCAACCATAGAGAGATATATAAAGAAGGTCCACACCAAATTTCAAGTTAATCGGTTCATTAGAACTTGAGAAATCATGTCAGAAGTGTTGAAACTAGTAGTTTCGAGAAAAACGCGATTAAAGATTTGAGTCTAACTGCAGGCAGTCTATACGCTGCGTCACTAAAATAGCTATAAGTCGGTAAATAATAGGAATTTTAAAAATTCCTTAGGGGAATATATTCTTAAAGGTCCAGTCTTTAAGACTATGCAAAAAAATCGATTTCTTCAAAATTCTAGACTAGAATACCCCCTTAATAGAAAGTACAAAAGTTAGAGGTCATCAGTGACTGCAAACCCACACTACCTTTACTCTATGACTGGTAAGTATTACGGAATCATACAAGTAGTCGCAAGTGTATTTGTAAAATTTGGATTCGGTCGGTCTTCCCAGCGGTACGTAAGGCACCTCCTTAAAATCCTTCAAAAAGATGCTAAATCTGATGGCCTTCAGCCTTTAGGTGTGGTGGATGGATCAAACGAAAATAAATATAAACTCGACCGTTCATCGAATACATCTTCAGTCTTGAGCGACTGTTCGAGAAGGAGCGGACCGAAAACAACGTGAGCGCTGAATAAGTGCTTTTGGTGGCTAGTCTTGAGGTCGGTATTCCTTCGGATTAATATTCAACATACAAAGGTGGCCTCCTAATTTGCTGCTTCGTCTTGAACAAAGCAGAGTCGATATCGTCCTGATCGAGGAACCGCATTTATGGGTTGAAGACGAGTCCTCATAAGCAGCTGGAGGCCAACAATTCACGTAAAACACGAACCTTTTAGCTGGCCCTTGGTGACGACAAAACGAGAATGCGACGCAGAAGAATGTTGGCTGATCTAAGCCTATATGCCATATAAGAGATAAGACCGATTATACCGGAAAAGTAGTAAAAATATAGTCAAATAATACTTCTGAGTGACTGATCAGTCTTAATGAGAACACATTTATGTACATAAATATATCATTTATACGAATTTCATACGCGTACTTACATAAGTATATGTACATGTATGCAAACCCCATTTTTATACGGCACTGCAAACTCTTCGTTGAGTAAATGTATTGTTTATTGTATTGAGTTGATGTACTCATATAAATATGTAAACAGAAGTGAGTGTGTGTTGTTGTATTGAACATAAATTTTATGTAATTCTTAAATATACAATGGCTCATGAAGGGCTTTTGCTAAAAGTTATTGTCCTATCCCTTGAAGTCTTTAGAGGGTTTCTCTGTCTTCCATTAAAAACTACTAAAAGTTGTTGTTGTTGTTGCGAGTAAGTACCATAAACAAGACTATATGCTTATGGAACCATAAAAAACTCTTTGAAATAATGAAGTCAACCTGGAAAGTTTTAAACGTCAACTCGATATCTAACTAGCGTTACTGCCTCCGTTCTCTCAGTTCGATTAGATATCCTTATATAGTTCAACCGATGAAGACAGTGTTGGCTTGTCGGCCGATTTGCTAAACCCGCATCTTATTATTTAATTTGCAATGTCAGTAATTAAAATACTCACTTGTGTGTGTTTTGGCAGAAACAGTTGGTCTTAACTGGTTGACAAAGATAAGTCAAGCATGTGCGCGCTAATCAAACAAATAACAGATAAGTGGAAATTTTTCGATATCGAAATCTATGGTATTTCACAATAACACTCTTCGAATATTCTCATATTTTGAGGTGTATATGAAAGCTACACATGCCGTCTTAAATATCCAGTTATCTCGAAGCTTATATAATATAATCATTTAGCTACTTATTTCCGAACGTCGAGTAACTGTTTCAGTTTTGGAAACAAAAAAACCTTTGGAATCTGAAGAACAGAAGTTCTTTGTCTAGCTTCTTTTTTCACGCAATTAGCCTTTTGGCTAAATAATTACACATAGTAAGGTTCTTTGATTAGTTAGACTTTAGGGTAGTCGATGTAGATCACACCTTTTGAATCCTAGTGAAACGGTGGCAATTACATTTCCGGGCGTTTAAACAGGCTTCGCCTTCTTCGAAGCAGGTACGCTGGAGGAACTGCACTGTTTTGCACGGAGCAACTCTATCCCATTGCGCTTGAATGGCGTCAAACATTACTATGAAGTGATCTCAAGGTTGTGCTGGTTGCCCGGTGGGAGTAAACGTAGCAACCATCGCGTCGACAGATTTCTCATGTTTAATATTTCATGCAGGATATGAGTCAAGCGGTCATTTAAGGTGCCTACTGTCTCAGCTGTTTCATGAATTTAGAAATATAGTGAAGATCGCCTTGAAATAGTGGTAGATTATTTTTTTTTTTTTGGCGGTTTAAGGATTATATTATTTGAAAATATATTCCCGTAGAGGTCGTATTGTCAAAATATCAGCCCAATTTAACTCATTATTTTGTTACGATCGTGTGCGGAAGCTGGCGGGACCGCGGTTTTCAGAGAGATAGGCCAAGGACAAGATCTTCGATAATTCGGTCGCTGATTTTCATTCATTTCTGAATCAGTACATCTGCCACTTCTATCGAATCATCTGTGTCAAAATTTGATGAAGCTGCCGTGTCGTTTTCGACTGACACTTCGGAGCTTTTAATATTGACGAAGCTAACACTAGTGTTGGATTTGACTGTCTCTTTGAAGCTCCCGGTTGGGGCGAGGCTGACACCATTATCGTCTCTGAATAAGACTTCGAAATTGCCACTTCTTCGAATCTTCTATTTTCGATACCGATTCTTTTGTCTTCAGCGTAATATTGATAACTTCAAAAGGTGCATTAGTGTATACTATCAAGTATCTGAGTACAGACTTCTCTAACAAAATGACTAACGGTACTTTCACAGTTTACACAGCTGTTAATAATTTATTTGGCAAATTTAAATACACATAATTGCTTGAAGAGTTCTACTAAAACGTAAATAATCAAACAGAAAAGGAAGTAAGAAGGGACTAAGTTCGGGTGCAAAAGAAGTTCATTTCTTTTAGGGAAGATATGGACTGTTGTGATTAATTTTTGGTAACAAGTCGCATTATGCCACGCGAAATATTCACGCTTTATTACATTGAGATGTTTACATGTTATTTTTATTAAATTTCTTCAGTACCACTCATATACAGGTATATGTAGTTGCATCGACGAATACATCCACATGGAAAAATTTATCGCTTCACTTTCTCTTAATTTTGATATATATAATACCTAATTCGAATGTTACGAGGGTTTAGGAATTATTAAATAAAAATTTATTAAATACAAACACACCCTGATCAAATAAACGAAGAAAGTAGGAGAGTTTGTTGTCAACTACTGTTTACCAATAAATTTGTTATTTATATCTGGATATATACATACTAAATGACAAATGGTTATTTGTGAGGTATAAAAGACTTGCACCGTGTTTTAAAGTACCAATTGCTCAAAAAGTATTAAACTAGTTTATCATGCGTTTCCTTACTGTTGCTTTTCTCTTTGGCCTTGTGGCTGTCAGCTCAGCACTGTCCAATCCGGATGATCTAGTGAAAAATGTGCCTATTGTGAAAGAAGTTTCTGAGGAGAAACAAGTCGTGCCTGATGAAGTTGATGCTGCTGAAGAAGCCAACGATGCCGAGGAGCCTGCTGAAGTAGGAGAAGAAAATGCTGCCTCTAAGGAATCTGATGATAGCAATGCTAGTGATGATGATAATGCCAGTGATAATGAAGCGAAAAAGACTGTTACTAGAATATATCCACGATTCGTTGGTATTCCACTGCACATTGGTATTCCACGTTTTAACCTCACAGGGCACTGGGTTGGAAGATTGAGGAATTCAACTGTCAAAGCCGTTGAACCAGAAATAAAATAAATTGCTATAAAATAAAAATAATTTTTCGTTTTCCCTGCTCCAATAAAAAAGATACTTCTAAACACATGTCTACAACGCGCTATGTTGAACCATTTGCCAATCCATTTTCTTTCAGGATAATTTAGTATGAAATATATTTATATATATATATATATATATATATCTGTGTTAAAAGACCTGTGAGGGCAATCACATCTTGTTGGGTCTCTTGTTTCCGAAACGTAGAAGTCCTTTACTGTAACTAACCACATTTTACTTAAGAAATTTTGTGGGCCACACTTTATACACCCTCAATACACCAAGAACAGATGAGGATCTCTCATCAAAAGTCTCCCTTATATATTTAACAGAACAGATTTTCGAATATTGCTCTGTATTTTCCTTTCCACTACATCGATATTTTACTGAGGAGACTTCAGTTGTCTCTGATAATTTAAAAAAATATTTCTAATCATATCTACTTTCTTATAGGGAGTTGAAAAAGAGCTGATCCCTGAAAATACAATCCTTTTATATACTACATAAATAGAAAACTTGGAAGGCCTATCTGCCAGCAGAAAAATTTGGATAAGTCCTCGCGTAGCACCAGGCTAGAACGTTTTGGTGCTATTCTATGTGGGAATTATATATAGATCCAAAGAGTAACTGAGAGAAACATTTTATCATCGAATGCAAACTGAAAATAATGTTCTTAACATATGTTAATTTGATTTTTTCTAATTAAGGGAACTCAGTGTCACTATTTTATGTATAGGTAATAATATTGCTTGAAAGCTAACAGAAAAGTATTTATAAATTAGAAGTCTGAATAAATAATTTTTTCTTAAAATATGCTCAAAATGAAGCTGTTAATTAGGTATAACCTGAACTTCACCGCGGTGTGTCCTCATGCCATAAATCAGCAGCTCCGCAAAGAAGATATCAAATTGTTAATGGGGGGTTATAACATCAGCAAGTTTAAATATGTAATCAACCTCCATAGGAACGAATTCAGTCCACTTATCGCTAGCAGAAGAAACACTTATATAACATAGGCCTAGCTTCTTGGACTTTATTAATATCTTGGTGCTAGGTGGGTGGCTTAGGCCAAAAGCTATCAATTAGTTTACTGGTTTTTGTGAAAAAAATGCTTCATCTGGGAGAAGTGGTTGAGTAGGAGTAAGTGGGTATTCTCGTGAAAATACTAACTGTTGTGGGATGTAATATGCTCGATATAACCTATTGAGAAAACCTATTTTGTTAAATGTACAAAATATATGGATTCGATCCTAGTGAAAGTAGCAGGTTCCATTACGAGCTTTCAAAACGGGAAATTGTAAATAAATTTCGTTAACAATAGCCTTATCGTACACCCCAGACATTTTCAGGAAATGGTTTACGCTCCGTCTTAGTAGTAACATTTTTAAGATTTTATTTTATTTTGATTTTAGCATTGATCTCGGTGAAATTCATTTCATTTCAAATAATTAAAAGTTTTTTATTCACCAGAATAAGATACTAATACATTTCGTCGATGCTACTTATCCTAGTTTTTAAATATACCATTTTGGGTTAATTAAGGGTCCCATTCGGTTCTCTTTTCTCTTGCTTTGACGGTATTCCAAGACCCGAAGTGTTCCTCATCAAAAGCTTATCATATATAGTCTATTTATTGGGGAGATATCGCTAAGGTTTTCAGAAGAAGTTCGTTCGATATTTCCTTCTCGACACCTTTAATTCTTTAAACAAGGGATTGATGGCTTTTAAATTCGATACGAATGTCAATATTATCAGTAGATCAAATACATTCTCGCAGCCAAAAATATGTCTAAGCATATCTGAGTAAATATTATTTCGCAAATATTTAAATTTTCATTACAATTGTTCTTTAACCTATACGATTTTAATTATACTTAAGTATATATAAATATTTATACCTATGTAAGTATGTTTATATGAGCAAATATATTTGTATATAAATATATTTATATATAATGTATGTATGTATTTATATAGAACACAGATATTTGTATGTTTGCTTTAAGATATAATTTTTATTTCTGGTATTCATTGTTGTTGTCATTTGAAAGCGCTCAACTTATGAAGCGAGAAAAATAACATTTCGAAAATTCCATTTCTAAAAATATGTTGGAAATTAACCTAAGTGATACACCTACATCCCACATTGAGTGCGTTAACAAGCAAGACAACCATGGCAGCGATTCGCGGCAAAGATGTTTTCGGTTGTCGGATCCACCGATTTTACGAATTTCACTGTTGCGGTAATGTTCATAAAAATATATACATAAATGCCTCTATATATTTATTTGGATAAAAGAAGGATGCCAGACTGATTAAAATGGTTTGCTTTAAAAGACTTTAGTGAACACTTAAAAAAAATTGAAGTGATTTTAAAATTTCTTTAAAAGTTATGTATATAACCTTAATGCGTCTAGCTGAAATCCAATAATAATGTTAGAGCAAAAAATTTCTGTCGTTGTGTTTTTTAGAATACATTATAGGTTCATATCAGTTTACCACGAATATTATATTTCTTACTTTTTATACAAATTTTCAAAAAATTCGAAATTTTTAGTTTTTTCCAAGCTTAATTTATAACCTGTCATACTGGATCCGCCAAATCTTGGAAAGCAGTGATTCGAACAGACAACTGGCATAAAGAAAATATAGTATAATAATTTATTTAAATGGAGAGAAAAAGACAGAGACACTTGAACCCTTAGTGGTTACCACTTTGATGAGGAGCCCATTATATCTTAGATCAAATTCATTTCGACGAATTTCTTGTTACTTTCAAATATGAATTTTGAGACAATGACATCAGTTATACTTTGGTTGACTTATATGAGTATTTAAAAATATAAAAGAACTTACCAAAAACATAAGTATCATCAACAAGTTTAACTATCCCCAGTTATAAGAGATTAACCTTCAAGTCACCTCTACTTTCTATTGTGTGCGATTTCTCTTTAATTTAACAAATGTACCAGTTGATGAAGCATTTAATAAAGAAAAATTGAAAATACACAAGAAACACTTGTATACACATATTGGCCAATACTTTTGCTAGAAATAAAATTATTTTCGTACTTTTGTTGTTTATTTAGCTTTTTGACATGTGGTAGAGAAATAAAAAAACTGGGGTCTTAGCTTGTTAACTCTCTACTCCAGATAGTCGAAGAATCACTTTTTGAGTATGTCGATAATACTTTATTAGCTGTATAATTAAATGCTTTTAAAGTATTTTACTGAAATTTAGAATAGAATTGCGTTGTGGTGGTTGATTGTAGACCGCAGCCATTGTAAAGGTCCGATGCTGAAAAAAGTTCTTTTTCATCGTTGATCGGTCTCTTTGAAATCAGTTACCTGATACTCAGTTTGATTTGCCCTTTCATGATGAATAGACTTACTCCCGGACATTATTTGCAAATCATGCAGATTTATTACCAAAATAATCGCGAGCTGCGTTCCATATTCTGTCGACATAATTGACCAGTACACTGAGTAATTCGAGCAATCATAGATCGGTGTCGTATACCATTTACTCTTATGGATAATGTGCATAAAGGCGCTGTATAGTACAGTGCATACCGAAGACGATATTACTAATGTGGAGCAGAGTATCGAATGAGTAGCATGCAACAATTGGAGCCGCGCCTATTCACTTTATGGAAGATTTTGTGGAATGATCTTGGTTTGCGGAAGAATTAATCAAGCACGTCGCACTGTCGGTGAGTGTGCCCATAACGAGATGACCACGGGCACCCATGTCACGTTTCGCTCCGGTACATCGCTTGGCAAATGTCTAAGATTACTACACAAATTCACGTTCTCCGGGGCTACGGTTCCACGATAGTGTGTCATCTTCCTATCCTGTAGTGCGTGAAAATATCGTTGTCGTTCAGGCCAGTATTGATCGGCACAACGTTGTTTTGACATTTGAGTCTCGTTCCGATGACAACATAATGAATTTTGCGGTTGGAGTTGGATCTGCATCCGAATAAGATTGTGTTGTCAAAAGAAATGAAGTCGGCAGGCCATTTGAAACTCCTTATTGGGATCAGGAAGTGATGGAACCTAATTTCGATTTGCATCGAAAAATTATCTTCTCAGATAAGATCCATTTCTGGTTTAATGTCTTCGTCAACAAAAAAAATCGCCGACGTTAGGGTAAGTAAAGTTTTCATGTGATCTAGGATACAGAATTAAATCCCCAAAGTTTGATCTATTGCTGCGGATGATTTGATGACGTCTAAGAATGGAGTGATTGCGTGTAAAGTATGGCGACTCGTTAATTTCGAGAAATGACACTGTCAAATCTCCGCCAAGATCAAGCGATTAAACGTGATTGATTATTTTTTCTACATAGGGATATGTTAAAACAAAGACGTCAATAAACCATGAACGCTCTACGAGCCGAAGATAACATTCGTAGCAATATATGTAGTTCTTGCCCAAAAGCTGCACCGGATTGTCGAAAATTGGAGTTAACGGGTGGGTCATATGCAAATGGAGTCAGGGTGGCCATTGGCTGACAATTTGTTTGTGGTTGTAACGGATACTTAATCGCCGTTAGGAAGGTAAGGATTAGAAGAATTGTCGTCGACGTCAACCAACGGTAGGTCCAAAGTGAGAAGTGTGTTAGATGAGTAGGTTTAGCAGGACATGCAAAGAGGTTGCCAGTATCATGCGGGGACTCAATGCTCGCTGAACATATATTAAATATGTCAGGGTCTATTCTGGATAAGTAGGAGTTTAACCTGCTACAGTATACAGAACGAAGCTGCGCAAGAGTCACTTTCGTTTCTTGCGGCAACTCCAGTTTTTCGTGTGCAATGGGTGGTGGTTTGACTCCAAGTACGCCATTCACTGAGAGGAAGTCGGTGAAGGTGTCGATAGCTCCACTGTGAATGGAGGTCAGTGCTTATCGGAAGTTAGTTGCGTCCGATGTCTGGTCGGTGTATGACCTCTTGATGCTCCAAGAAGAAGGTTCCACTCCAAGCAATTAGCTGCAGGATGATTTCTGCGAAAGCAACCCAGAAGGAACTGCTTGAAGAGGTATTCATTCATCGTCGGCGTTTCACTGCATCCAGGCGACCATATTGGTGCGTCGTAGTTAAGGACTGGCCGACCGATTGCTTTGTAAGCAGCCAACAACGTTTTTTTGTCCTTTCCCCATGTGCTGCTGGCTAGCGACTTGAGGCTTTTGCTGCGGCTCTGCACTTTGGCGATAATGGCGGTCGTATGAGAAGTGAAAGAGCGTTGACTGTCAAAAGTCACAACTAAAATTTTAGGATTATTGACAGTAGGAATCTTATATTTCACACAACATCTGGTTTTACGCACCGGAATTGACTTGGATTTTATCCGGCCAAGGGTTGTTATTTCGGAGATCTAACCCAGTTTAGATTGCTAAGTCTTAGTATAAGTCTTTAACATCACGTCCTCTTGTTTTACTTTCCTGAGACAAATTTATTTACAATTGAAAAATGTCATGCCATCAATACTATTAGAAAAATTATATTAAAAGAAATATATGAAATTCTCATTATTTGCATCGATCTGGCAACGCTGAACGAATACTTGAAGACACCAATGTGTATTTACATAAGCAATATGAATGTGCGTGCTTATAATTTTTTCTTTAATATATCTTTTTGCACCTTAATAAAAGTCGATGCTAAGAACGTTGGAAGCTGAATTGGAAAATAAATATTTTGCCGCCACTGAGTATTTGCATATTCATATGCAAGTGTGCCTCAGCTAACGGGAAATGTTGGCCAAGATTTAGCCATGCACACACATGCATATTTCATATACAAATAATATGAAGATATTTTTCAATATAAATTTTGGTTAGGTAATCAAGGCAGGAGCTTGTTGGAAATTATGTTAAGGGTGCTTTAGTTGTGTTTTTGCATTAAAAAATTAATTTTTAATACAACGAAATTTTAATATTTTGAAAATATACAAACTTTTTTCAAATTGTTTAGAAATTTTCAAATAATTACACCCACATAAAATCTAAATATGTACATATCTATGTGTGTATTTGATATTTGTATATTTGCTTGTACATATATACACAATATTAACTTCCTTGTACAACAATTCGTCATATCTTTCGTTCAAAGTGACATGCCACATCGGAATTTACTTGTGGCCTCTAGCCGAATCGCACAGATTTTATTTGCTTTTACCATATTATAAAATGTTTTCAAAAGTTAAGTCATACTGACTTGGTAGACAAAAATATTTTCGATATTTATTCTATATAAATCAGCACACAGTATGCCATAACCACACACAAACACAGTTTCCCTTAGCAAAATATAATATATGTATACATATATGCCTTCCCTTAGCTGAGTGTCAGCACATATACTATATATAATATATATATATATATATATACAGATAGTATACCTATATGAGTGGTTATACTTGTATTTGTTATAAATGAGTTGCCTTTTGTGTGTTTTGCCCACTTTTTCAATTATTAATCATCTGCATATATTTGGCTTATGACGGTCGCGCGTTCGTTTCGCCAAACGAGTGGATTTTTGCACCCACCGCCGCTGTCGTTCATGTTCTGGCAAATAATTAATTAATAATTTGAAATTTGCATGCAAAATGGCTTGCCAAGCAAATGGAGTGTGTAAATAATTTGTCAGTATTTGATAATTGTCAATTGCCATTATAGTGCTTGCGTTAAGAATGGGCACACATTTTTGATTTAATTTAATTAAAATCGAATGGCTTATTATATTTTTGTTTACGTACAACCATATAGTCCCAAATAATGGTAGCCGTGCTAGTCGAGTGCTTCTTAGCATACACTCAGTTCATATTAGCGCCATTGAGATACGCTTTCCATGGAACTACTGCATCTAGTCTTGCAGCAGTGATTGTTGGCTTATTGCTGGAAGACTTCGTCTAGCGATTAGAAGTGAAGTCATCATTTCTTTAACAGCATCTTTCTAGCAGCTCTGATTGCCTTCCTATTACTGGCCTATATAAACTGGTATTAAATTGAAGATCTGTGACCTTGGTTCACTGTGTATATGCTTCATGCCTGATAAGCTATACCTCAGTTACTCTGTATGTTATAGCTTCTACTTGAGCTGCCTTTTACTTGCTGTTGAAATTGTTGGTGGATTCTTCTTTTAATTTGTTCTAGTGGGCAACTAAGTACAGCTGTCTCAGGTTTCAAGAGATGTTCTTTCTTTCCCAGTCCTACTATTTACTGTCCGTGTTTGTTTATATTTTCGTAAACCTGTAGAAAATATAGAATCCGCACTATTTCGAGGTAAAAACTCAAAACTGCGAAGAATAAAACAGCGTGGTGTCCTCTCCCCGCTACTGTTTAACTTCTATATCTCGAAACTTCCGCAACCACCATAGGGAGTTTCTATCACCTTGTACGCTGATGATTGCAGAATATTGACGTCGGGCAATGAAATCGATGGCATGTGTTCAATAGTAAATGGCTATCTCTCCGACCTTTCGCGCTTCCACGCTGGACGGAACACTCTCCCTCACAATATCTACAGAGACCATATTTACAAACTGGACGAAGAAGTAGAGATTAGACTTGGCCTTAATATTGCACTGTCAATAATCCTAAATTTTTAGGTGTGACTTTTGACAGTCTGTGATCATTCACTCCTCATACGACCGCGCCAAAGTACAGAGCTGCAACAAAACCCTCAAGTCGCTAGCCGGCAACTCATGTGGAAAGGTCAAACAAACATTGTTCGTAACTTACAAGGCAATCTGCCGGCTGGTTCTTAACTACGACGCATCAATATTGTCGTCTAGATGCAGTGAAACGCAGTTGAGGAAGCTCCATTCTTGTCAGAACACTGCATTCCGAGTTACGACAGGATGCCTCTTGGTGTCTGCTATCGAACACCTGCGCAGTGAGGACCGTATGGTCTCAGTTAAGGAGCATAATTAGCTCGTCTCCAAGCAGTTCTTGTTTTGTGCTTTCGCAGACATCATCCTAGTCCCTGCAGTTATCTGCTTGGAGCGGAATCGTCTCATACCAGCATCAAGAGACTATAGCAGGTTAAACCAACATTTATCCAGAATAGACGCCGACATATCTAATATATGTCCTGCGTGCAATAAGATAAGTGTTGGTATTGATGCTCCTAGGAGATATATATACATATATATATATATATATATATATATATATATACTCCCAAGCAGTTACAAAAAAACCATTCAAGTTCGTTGATACTTTCAGTTCTGTCCTTCTGTCGGAATGCTGACCACATTTCTAACTTCCCGAAATCCCTTTTTAATATTTTCAGTAGTATGTGTGTGTGTATAGTACAATCTTTTATATATATATGTATATATCTATTTGGATAATTTCATAAAAATAATTTACTAAGTCAGCTTCACTACTACCAACAATTTTATGTTTATATATAATTTAAAAACATTAACAATAATACATTCGTAGAATTTTAGCATAGTCGCAAACCTTAAATTCGGCACATATCAAGCATAGATGGCGCTGTTGCTTACAGTGGTGGTCGAGAATGTAGTGAGAGTATGTCTGCAAGTCGTTTAGGGGATACAAGCAAATAATGTTAAAGTATGTAATCAAGTGTGTTCTGTCGGCTGGAGACGAATGTTTAGGGAGGAAATTATCACCCGAACCCTTTGGGGTACATATTGTGTAATATAGGAGCAACTCATGTGGAAGCCTTTCTTAATAATCTTAGGGTCAGTCGTAGTCACCTTACACGTTTTCCAATCCGAGTGATTAACACTTCCTAATAATAGAGGGTACCATCTTCTATAAGAGTGTACAGCTGCTGGCGTATGCCGACGATATTGATATCATCGGCCTCAACACCCGCGCCGTTAGTTCTGCTTTCTCTAGGCTGGACAAGGAAGCACAGAAAATGGGTCTGGTAGTGAACGAGGGCAAAACGAAATATCTCCTGTCATCAAACAAACAGTCGTCGCACTCGCGACTTGGCTCTCACGTCACTGTTGACAGTCATAACTTTGAAGTTGTAGATAATTTCGTCTATTTAGGAACCAGCATTAACACCACTAATAATGTCAGCCTGGAAATCCAACGCAGGATTGCTCTTGCCAACAGGTGCTACTTTGGACTGAGTAGGCAATTGAAAAGTAAAGTTCTCTCTCGACGAACAAAAGCTAAACTCGATAAGTCGCTCATAATTCCCGTCCTGCTATATGGTGACCCGATGAGTCGACGTTACGAGTTTTCGAGAGACAGTTTCTACGCGAAATTTATGGTCCTTTGCGCATTGGCCACATTATAAAAGATATCTTATCCGATGGAACGATGAGCTGTACGAGATATATGACGCCATTGACATAGTTCAGCGAATTAAAAGACAGCGGCTACGCTGGCTAGGTCATGTTGTCCGGATGGATGAAAACACTCCAGCTCTGAAAGTATTCGACGCAGTACCCGGAGAATTGGAGAATTTCGACTTGGCAATATCGGATTGGAAGTTCTTAGGTACAGTAATAGATAAAAGCTTTCGAAATAGCGATTACTAATACCGTCTAACCTAGGAATAGGTTAAGATGAAACAAACTGAAACAACTGAAAAGAAGGGTAAGGCAATATTATGGAAGTTAATAATATGGAGCTTCCGTAATATTATCTTTAGGGACACACTGATATCTGAAGACGGCAGAGTCGATTCAGTAAGAGGTTCTGCTACTAAAGGTGTTCGCTCGTTAGAAACATTTTGTGAAACAAATTTTTGTGGTTTTAGGAATATGGAAGGAACATGAACAATTTCGTAAAGAAGCCAGCTCCGATCAAAAAATTTTAATCTGACGGCTGTGTTCTCAAATTTGCTTAGACCAAAGTAGCGATTAGGCAAATGAAATCGAAAGTCTGAGCGATTTAATTGAGGGAATTTAACTCACGACTAATAACTAAATACTATTTATTAAAAAGGAAAGCTGGACAGTTTTTCCACCTCTATATAAACTAGTGGATTTTAAGGAATGCCTATAAAGTATTCTGAAAATTTGAGTTTAGGTCACTAAAATGAATTTCGTCGAATTTAAACCATTTACGAAGCAATAATCCCGAATGTATCCTCGTACTAATATTTTGTTGTAGAATCAACTTCCTCAGCCGTATGGCTGATATTTAGTTTTAAACTCGCAATAGAATTGGACATTTTTATTATATGAATATTTAAGTTATTTAGATAATTTTTATTAACCAATTATTTCACCAATTTGCATATTATTGTACAATAAAAAATCACAATAAAACCTAATTCAATAAAAATAACACTTTGAAATCGCTCTCGATTTCACACCAACCTCATCGCATAGTTTTCATCAGGTGAGAAAGAATTCCAACAAATTGGTGAGCCGCCTTACGCTCACATAGTTGACCAAGACCACATAGGCATAGGCGGTGTAAATATAGGCCCAGGCCTGGAAGTGCAAATGCCGGGCGGCGAACGCCTTGCCATTGATGTGCTGCAAGTAGTTGTGCCGCGATTCGCTCAGCAGGCGACGCATCACCGTGCCGCTCAAATAGACGATGCTCATCAGCAGAATGAGGCGCCGAAGATGGACCAGCAAAATTGCCATCTGCACCACACACAAGAGAGGATAGATCGCGGCTAAAAATATAAACAAAACACAATTAAATAAAGTCAAAAACAACTGAAGTCAAAAGAGATGAGCGCTCAAGAGGAAAATTAATGGCGAGCGGAGAGGCGTTGGACGCAGCAACAGCAGTGAAGCAGAGAATGAAATGTAAGCAATTTTTCTGGTTGTCTCTAAGTATATAAATATTTGTGCACGAGGGCGATCCGATAAAGACCCACGAAACCTCACTAGCAGCACTTACGATCGTGTAGTAAGTATTCGTAGGCGATTACCGTCTAAAATTTAGCCGAATTAGACTCGAAATTTTGTTTCGACCACTAGTGGAGGAGACCGTCTCAGCGAGGTTTAGGAAAACGGAAAAAGAGAAATATCTGTCGGTTCTTATTTTTGTAAGGTAAATTTCATATTGAAATAAAGAAACGCTTGAATGCCGTATACGTTGACCCCTTTCATTCAAGACTGACCGTTACAAATTGACTTAACTGTTTTAAATGAAGCACGTCTCAAGTATCCCGAAAAAGGTTACCACAGTTGACATCAACGAAATATGGATCCGCTGGTACATCACCACAGCCCAAAGAACTGAGAAATTGAACTTGCTTTGAGGAAGAAGTTTTACTTCTCGGCCGGAAAGTCATGCTGGTCTACAAAAAAAAGGTCTCGTTTTACGATGAACGAAGCTTTCTTCCACAATGGCAATACATCGGTTCACACTTTGCCGTTGGACGAAATTGATCGAATCGTACCTCAGTATCTACCAAATTATATTTCGGTACAACTGAAGAAGGTCTACTTTGAAGACCTCTAGAAAACTCATTTCAGACCGAATCCACTGGTACACAACACAGCCCAAACAACAGTACGTTGATGAGCGAACTTGCTCAGAAAAGAAGTTTTACTTTACGGTCGGAAAGTCATGCTCACCGCTTTCCAGAATTCGCAAGGTGTGGTCTACATCGACTGTCACGAAAAGTTCTTGAGAATTATTGAGCAAATTATATGGCGAATTAAAGGAAAAATGGTCCCAGAATGACAATACATCGCCGTCGGCCAAAATTGATTGAATTATACCCCAGTATTGATTCCGATACGACTGAAAAAGGCCTACTTTGAAGACTTCTAGAAAACTCATTTTCAGAGCAGAGTATCGAGCCAAAGTGAGACTACAGGTATTTTTTTTGCAATAAAATGCCACTTTCCCAAATTTTTTTGGGGATCGAAAATTTAATGGACTACCCTCGTACATGTATGTATGTTTGTATGTATCTATCTACGTATGTACATTTTGTATGATCTTATTGCCTACATATTTTTGTCACATAATATCTTTTCGGAAAAATTTCGACTGCTAATTGGAAATTTTGCAATGAGTAAACAATTTACACGCGCATAACATACAGCCCATAGCATAAGGCACATAGAAACACATAAAACAAAGCGCCCAAATGATGGAACATAATATATAGCTTAGCTTCCGTTCGCCATGCTGGCTAGCTGGCTTGCTGGCTGCCGGACGGCGCGCCTTTGTAGCTGCGTATAGTGTGGAGACCACGAGCGATTCTTTACAACTTTTTTATGGCGCACATATTTTTTCGATCGTGTCAAATCGTCTGTTTCGCCGCCGCCACAATTTCACAATATGCGCAAGTACCCTAACGTTATGTTGTTGCTATTGTTGCACTTTGCAATTGTTGTCTGTCTTTATGTTTGCACATAAATTTGTACTCACTGAGAAATAACCGAGCGAAAAAAGTTGAAAAAAACGAACAAAAAACGACGAAAATTGTCTGTACACTTTCGTTTGCTTCGTTGTTGCTCTAAATTGCTTGCTGCCGCCGTTAGCCGCAATTCGAGATACACTGGCGCGTTGGCGATCGTAAATCTAATTTGGCAACACTTTCGTTTTGGGCAGCTCGGCGCGCGCTGCCGCCCTAGACGCTGTGCGGTTGGCGGGGAGCGGAAGCGTTAAAGAGTCAAAATCCCAAAAGGCATTCACCGGATAAATTAATGTGTGTGCGTGTTTGTCTTCACTTGGGCGCGTGAAAATATTTGTGCGATAAAAATCTGGCTGCTTTTATGCAATTTTCAAAGCAAATAAGCAATGAAGTGCACTTAAAGCAAAGTTTCCTAATTTACAGGAGCAAATAGCAAACTACAAAGGTGTGGTTTGATTTGGTTCTGAAGGAACCGATTTTTATTTATAAATTTCGCGAGTTTTAGAACCTTCCGTCAGTCAGACTAATGTACTCTTTTCCCAGCGGACATCACAGCGTTTAAAGAAACCCTTCTTGTTCCATATATATAGATAGCTAGGCGGCTTTGAGATCACTCTCAAAGTCTCTTATGGTTTCTTCTAAGTCAGTGAAAGAATGTCTTGATCCCTTATGAGAAAAACTATTAAAATTTAAAAGATTGATTTAAGAACTTTCACTTTCATTATCAGATCATTTCTAGTGGGCAAAAATGCCAGTAAAAAAAAAGCCTTCAAACGACTTTTAAAGAAATGCAAGTGTCAAAGGAAAACCGAAACATTATCCAATTTGTCAAACCTCAGATGTTGTTCTGATAAAGATTTCGTGCTGATGAACTTCATCAGAAGCAGGGAGTTATTCCTACAGAATGGTCCAGATGGTATCATAATGGATATTTAAAACGCCTAAGTACGTCGTGAGACAGCGACTCTAGCTACTTAACTCCTACCTCCCTAGGCTGCCTGCGCTTGACGCAAATTTTAATAGATTCTGTAACCTCGCTTTTGATGTCTCTTCCAGTGACTCAAATGTCCCCTAAATACTTAAATCGTAGCCTTGTCCAACTGCAGTGTCAGTAGTTAAAAAAAATGGCGTTGTTACTTTATTTGAGTTTTATCTATGAAAACAATAGGAAGACTTTGAACAGTTTAAATATTTATAGTGGTATCAGTAGATAAACAACTCGATGACCTCCAAAATAAATGCAATGAATGCATAAATGGTCTGAGGCAATGGTTTTCTTCCATGAGTTTGGAACTGGCTGAGCACAAAACTGAGGTATTGCTCATAAGCACCAGGAAAATAGAAGAAAAAATAACTCTCTCTATAGGAGAGTGCGTGATTACTTCACAGCCATAGTTGAAATACTATTTAGGGGTAATATTGGATTCCAAACTGAAATTTAAGCAGCACTTGACAAACATTGCAAATAAAGCGAATAAGATTCATAATGCCTTATCAAGAATGATGGTAAACAGAGGCTGCGTGCGCTTCAGCCGTCGATTTCTAATAGCAAAAGCGATGAGCTCAGTTAAAATGTATTATATGCAGCTCCAGTATAGATACAGGCACTAAACATTAAAGCGTATGCCAGACCAATAAATGCGGGGCATAGACTCACAGCAACAATTGCTTTCCGAACTATTTTCAGCGAAGCAGCTGAAGTACTAGCTGGTATGCCGCCCATAGACATCCAGGGATACGAATTCGCGAGATTATATGAGCTATCCGCGCCAATCACAGAAATAAAAAAAAGAGAGGAGAGAATTAAGAGCATAATTATATGGCGGCAACGGTGGCAAACCTCAACCAAAGGATGGTGGACCCACAAACTTATAGCAGACATACATATGTGAATAACTAGACAACATGGGGACCTGGATTTCCACCTGACCCGAATATTAAGCGGGCATGGGTGCTTCAGAGACTACCTATACAAATTTCAAAATGACGTCAGTCCGTATTGTTCGATGTGTGCGGAGACCATAGAAGACTCTGAACACGTGTTTTGCCATTGTCCTAGGTTTAGAAACATAAGAGAAAAGTTAGAAACTGCTCTAGGTGGTAGCCCAGCGGTGGAAAATTTTACTGCATTTATGTGTCAGTTCTCTGACAATTGGATAGCTGTTCGCGAAGCGGCAACTTCCTTCATGACTAAATTAAGACAGTTACAGCAGAATAGGCGTCAGTCCGTCGGTGCTATAGAGGAGATTTAAAATGTCTTGTCACTCCCATGAGTAATACCTTAGCTGGTAATTCCGTAATGCATTTCAGGTTAGTTTCAATTAAAGTTGATAATGCTTGGACGATGCTTCCTATTACTAAAAAAAAAACACATATCTGTCCATTGCAGCAATGAACAAACTCCATCCTGTCGTGGAATAAGCTATCTGTACCGTAAATAATATTAATAACTAAAAACTCATATTTAATACTTTCAAAAAGTTTTCCACAACTGTCGGGTGTTCACCTATTCAAAAATTTTCTCTATTAGTAGGTTGCGATGTTGCTGCCATTATTGAGCCTTGTATTTCGAGTAGCAGATGGGAAGCAAATAGCAGAGGAAATTAAAATATGTTTGCCCGCTGCAATAACACAGTTTATAGCCTAAATTCATTATAGCAACAACAAAAATAATGCAAATAATAATGACAATAACAACAAAAAATAATTATAATGACAACAAAAATTTAAGTCAAAATAACAAAAAAAAAACAACGAAAAATCAAAGATATTCATCATTTAGCCAAAAACACGAAAAAGTTTACAATCAGAAGAACATTAACAACAATAAGCGGAAAAATCACGAAAATTAGAGCGACAACAAAAACTGCAATAAATACATCATGTAAATGCCTTTAGATGCCGACAAGCATGCACACATGTAAATATGCACAAATATTAACATATATAGTATGCACACATACAAACATATATACGGACATATGAGTACTTGTCTGACCGAGTTAATAATTTCATATGTATGCGGTGTGGGGGTTTGCTGCTTATAAATATCGAATATGAATGTATGCACGTATGTATGTATGTATGTATGTATGTATGTATGTGTGTATGTGTGTAAGTTTGCTTATACATTGCATGTGCCCCAGTGGTGCGGCAACAGCGAATTTTTTGTACGCGTCTGTATATATGAGTCACAGCGCATTTTTCCGCTGCACATGGCTGCCAGCTAGCTGTTGTTGTTGTTGTAGTTGTTGTTGTTATTGCAAGCGATAGCCGTAAACAAAGCAATGCAGAAATCCAATCAGAAATGCGTGATTTTTGGGCTTTCATCGATTGCATGAATATTAACAGCATATTTATACACACACACACACACATACACATATACACATCTGTATACACAAACACATGAGAATATAAATATACTTTTTGTACGCATGGTTGCATGTTGCAGCTATTAATTTTATTAACTCGCCGTTTGCTATTTTTATTGCATAATCTGTCGCTTATGTTTGTCGGCGCATAAATTATGCGCGACGCCGGCCGCTTGGCAGCTCCGCCGCTGGAGGCGTCAGCGCAACACCCGCCCACACATTGTTGCTGGGTAAGTTGGTGCTTGGTGGCAGGCATTAATGGCGTTTGCAACCGCAACAACAACACTGCCGCTGACACTTCACAAAACATGAATGCAAGTGTGTGTGTTTTGGCTTTGGGGCCATACGGGGCGTATGAGTGACCACGTCAGCGTGGCATTTCGCTTCGCATTGTGGGATTAGCATTAATTTTCTTGCTTTTCATTTCATTTATAGCGGCGTTTTGCGTATGTTTTTTCTTCTTTTTCGCTTTTAATAGATGTTACGCTTATTTTTGATGTCTTCCTAATTGAAAGCATAGCGCTGACATGCTTTTGCATTTGTTGTTGCTCCTTTCAAGCAAGCACCAGTGCGGCTGCTGCTGGCTGTTGCACAAACAATTGTGTGTTTGTTGTAGATGTTTTTATAATTTTAGTGTTTATTTCGGCTGCGCATATGTGTCAGTTACATTGGAATTTGGCTTTTAGCCGCAGCGGAAGATTTATTGTCGTCGCCTTGGCTGGGCGTTAGTCAACATTTAGCTGTTTGGTGTTGTTGTTGGCCATGATCAAGCGCGTAAATCTTATCCGTTTGACTTGTTGGGCTTAATAAGTAATTATTCAAATTTGCAAAGGTGTGTTTTGGGCATACCCCAAGGGCGTAACTAGTTAAATGATTTAGTTTTCGGAAATGCAAAGGTGAACTTTTCTATATTTATATGCATTATTTCCAGAGTTTACGAATCTACATATATGCTTGTAGACATATACATATATGTAGCTAAATTTCAAAAAAAAATATACGCGTTTATCTATATCTATATACTTATATCGAACTTTGAGTTAATTTTCAAGTGGAGTGGTTGTGTTTTTGGTGCGGTCCTGGGGTTTTGTCAAAAATTCCTGGTTTCTCACACCAATTGTTAGCGATTCCTTTGCTGAGGCTTTTCTAAAGCTAAAACAATAAACGGACACTAAATCTGCGGGATAAGATAAGTACGAGTACAATTTGTATTTCTCAATTAAAATTCATTTGCACTTACCCGAATATATTTTTGTGGTTTTTTATATTCCCTTTGGTTTTGGCATTGCCAACTACCGAAAATATAAGCAAGGTTGTAGTGACAGTTCTTTAGGAGCTCCCAACTATTTTTCTCATTGAGGAAGGGCCTCTGAGAACAGTAGCGGATGCACACCCTAGAATCCATTTAGAAGGAACTCTAAAATCATGAGAACGTCTCATCCACCGCTGCTGGATCAACCAAAAAATGCGAAGATGCCAATAATACAATTAGAGGTGGCAAACTCTCCGAGAAAACGCCAATTAACGAAACTACCCAAAATTTTAACCAGTTGGGTAGTAAAATAAAAGAACTGGAGAATATGATGGCTGGCCAAGGGCATATAAAGCAGCATAGTAGCGCTACATGCCAAGGCTGATAAAGGGGGAAACCTATAGGGATAGGGAAAGCGTCCCAGGTTTCCCCAATGGGTAAGGAAGTAAATACCCCGAAGAAGCTACGGGGACAATAGGCTTTTTACCTCCCACTAAAAAGCCGAAAAATGTAAATAAAGTGGAGCAGCCCACCTACAGCGAGACAGTGAAGTTGATTCAAACCAATACAACGGTTATACCAACTACATCCGAAACATGGGTGGACGTTGTCAAGAAGCATAGACCAGCCGAAAAGAAAATTAGATCGAGGCCAGACGCCATCATACTCACAAAAAAGGATGGTGCATCATACGCGGATATTCTCCGGAAAATAAAAGGTGATACCGGGTTATTAGAGCTGAAAAACCAAGCGGATAAGAGAGCCGAAGCGTTCCAAAGTGCCTTAGAGGAAGTGGTCGGTGAAATGGCTGTGATGCAGCCTAAAACCCACAATGTCACGATCATAAGCAAGGACTGAGATGAAATTACAACTCCGGAAGAGATTTGCGAGGCACTGGAAAAAGAGTGCGGGATAGAAAGCCTAGGGAAAATAGATATTAAGAGCATGCGAAAAACCCAAAGCGGTACCCAAATAGCTACACTATGCCTGCGCGCCCAGGATGCCAAGGCTGCGCTTAAGGTAGGCAAGATAAAAATCGGATGGTCCATCTGTCGCCTCCGGGAATACTCCCCAATTCCCCGTTGCTTTAGGTGTTTCCATCTGGGGCACATGGCGCACAAATGCTGCAACCCTGTTGACAGGTCGTCCCTGTGTACACGTTGTGGAGCCGGTGGTCATGTAGCGAAGTCATGCACTAACGATCCTAGCTGCATGCTGTGTAAAGGAGCACACTCAGCCTTGAGTACTACTCGTACTTGCCCCAAGTATTTGGAGATGGCGAAATCTTTAGGAAAATGAAGATATTGCAATTAAATCTGAATCACTGCGCTGCAGCACAAGAACTGCTTGAACAGACAGTAGTTGAAAAAAACATTGATGTCGCTTTATTAAGCGAACAATACTCCCAGCGTTCGGAAAGCACTTGGACCACAGACATATCCGAAATAGCTGCAATATGGTCATTTAAAGGACAACCATTTATATCTCGCTCCAGATATCACAACTGTTTCACATGGGCAAATATATGTGGCATATACTTTGTTAGCTGCTATGCTCCTCCCAGTGCCTCAATTAAAGTTTTTGAAGAATTCCTCCTGGAACTTGTTCTAGAAACCAGAGGCAAAGCACCAATTGTAATCGCAGGCGACTTCAATACGTGGTCGACCGCTTGGGGTAGTAGGCGCACAAGCCACCGTGGGCGTCTACTACTTGAATCCCTCGGCCAAATGAATCTTACGATCCTGAATAGCGGAACGCAAAATACATTTCAAAAAGGAAACAAAGGCTCCATAATCGATCTCATGTTCGTCAACGACGCCCTTAGTATGGCTATTACAAATAGTGACCACATGGCTAATTGCTCTCATATGCCGGAGGGACGGAACGCCGCAGCAGGAGCACATGCCAAAAACGAACATGGAAAGGAAAAGACTTTGATGCCGAACTTTTTGAGATGGTCTGGAGTTCAGAAAATATACCAGGCGAAGACGCCATGCACTTGGTATCCGCAGTGCGACAAAAATTGTCTACAGCTTGCGACGCAACCATGCGTAGGTCAGCACACCACAACAACCGAAGGCCAGTGGATTGTTGGAATGAAGAAATAGCTGGGCTCAGAAAACTCTGCAACTCAGCTAGACGCCGCCTACAACGTGATCAGAGTGAAGAAAATGAAAGCAGTCTTAGGAATATATTTAAAAGTCGAAAGAAGCTTCTGAAGTCAGCCATTGGTCGCAGTAAAAAGAAAAACTAATTTGAGGAAGCAGAAAAGTATCCTTGATGAAAATGTATGTCGAAACTTTGTTTCAAACACGACAAAAGTATTTCTTAGAAATGTCGTCGAAGCCTTTCGAAAACCGACAGTCATAGAGCCACCACTGCTAGTTAGTGAAGAAGAAATATTGGCCATAGCCGGAAAAATTAAAAGCAGCAAAGCGCCTGCATTAGATGGCATTCCAAACAGAGCCCTAAAAGAAGCCATGATTCTGAAACCTAAATTATTCGTAAAAATGTACAATGCGTGCTTAAAAGAAGGAACATTTCCCGACCCATGGAAAGTCCAGCGATTGGTTCTACTCTTTAACCAAAAAAGCCTCCGGAGGAACCATCTTTATATCGACCTCTGTGCATGCTTGACACTATTGGCAAAGTATATGAAAGAATTGTTAGAAACCGCGTGGAGGTAGCAATCTAGAAAGCCGGCGGATTATCAGAAAGACAATAAGGCTTTATGAAAAAGAGGTCCACCATTGACGCACTATACGATGTCGTTGGCACCGCGAAATGCGCAGTAAGTGGCAAGCGATGGAAAGGCGGAACAAAAAAATATTGTGCGCTGGTCACCCTCGATGTGAAGAATGCCTTTAACTCAGTAAAGTGGACAAACATAATCAAAGCTCTGTATGACATAAGCACTCCTCAATATTTGATGGAAATTGTCAAAAGTTATTTCGAAAACAGGCGACTGTTATTCGATACAGATGAAGGCACCAAGAGCTACTCTATATCGAGTGTAGTACCGCAAGGCTGGGTACTAGGCCCCTTTTATGGAACATAATGTATGATGGGGTGCTAAGGAGACACCAACCGAAAGATATTAAATTAGTTGCATACGCAGACTACCTTATTGTGGTAGCGGTTGCTAAACACCTCGATGACCTCCGGAGCAAATGCAACGAGTGCATAAACGGTCTGCGCCAATGGTTCTCCTCAATGAGTTTAGAACTGGCGGAGCAAAAGACTGAAGTCTTGCTCATAAGCACAAGAAAAGTGGAGGAAAGTATATCTCTCACCATAGGGGAATGCCAGATTCATTCACAGCCACACCTAAAATATTTGGGAGTAATAGTAGACTCAAGGCTCAAATGTAAGGACCACCTAGAATACACTGCAAAGCGAACAAAATCCTGAATGCCTTATCAAGAATGATGGTAAATAAAGGCTGCGTGCGTTCCAGGCGGCGTTTTTTACTCGCAAAGGTAATGAGATCGGTTGTATTATATGCGGCTCCAATATGGATCCAGGCGCTAGGCATTAAAGCATATGCCAGACAAATAAACACAGTGCACAGGCTGTCGGCACTAAGAGTTATCAGTGCTTTCCGAACAATTTCAAGCGAGGCTGCTGAAGTAATAGCCAGTATGATGTCCATTGACATCCAGGGTGACGAATACGAGCGAGTGTACAAATTATCAGAGCCAACTACAGGAGCCAAAAGAAGAGAGAGAGTGAAAAGCTTAACAATATGACAGCAGCGGTGGCAAACCTCACTCAAAGGACGGTGGACCTACAGACTCATATCGGATGTCCATTCCTGGATCGACAGATGACATGGGGACCTGGATTTTCACCTAACCCAAAGGTTAAGTGGACATGGATGCTTTAGAAGCTATCTATACAGATTCCAGCACGACATTAGTCCGAATTGTCTGTCGTGTTCAGAGTGCTGTGAAGACTCTGAACATGTTTTCTTAAACTTAAAACTACACTCGGTGGTAGGTTTACGGTGGAAAATTTGACGACACTCATGTGTCAGTCCACTGAGAACTGGAGAGCTACAAAACTGAGACATAGAGACCAGAGTAGGCGTCCGTCAGTCCGTGCCATAGAAGAGACTTAAATATCTTATCACTCCCACGAAATAATACTTAATCAGGTGGTTCCGTGGGAGAGTCTGGAGTTGGGAGTAGGTTAGGTTTAGCGGATTAAAGTTCCGCACTCCGGCGTTTGATGCTTCCCGCTACTATAAAAAAAAAAAAACAAATATATATATATATATATGTATATATATTTATATATATTATATATATTTATATATATTATCCATATGTTTATATTAATCTATATGCGCTTGCATATTTGTTCACTTTTTTCCTTGTATTTGTCAGCGTGTGCCATCAGCTTCCTGCATTGCTTTCCAATTGGCACATGAGTTTTCAGCATAAAAAATAGAAATGTTTGACGTACTTGGTATATTTGGCATTTTTTAAGCAGGGAGATAAATGGCTTTTTCAACCTTCAAATTCTAATATGCTGATTTAAAGTATTTATTTTGTAAAAAAATATTAAACTTTTTGAAAAAATTTAGTTGCCAAAAATGCATTTGCATAAGAATTTAAGTTAACTGAAAGCTTTTAATATCCACCTATCGTTGCAAAAGTCGATGGAATTACGGAAAAGACAGACTGGGACCTTCACATAAGCAACCATGATATCGCTGAGGAACTTAACATTCATCAT
Organism: Bactrocera neohumeralis; assembly: GCF_024586455.1. NCBI lineage: Eukaryota > Metazoa > Arthropoda > Insecta > Diptera > Tephritidae > Bactrocera > Bactrocera neohumeralis. The sequence continues at coordinate 29,478,878 of NC_065923.1, forward strand.
CAAATGGTTTTGAACCATTTAAGAAAGGATGGCTACAAAAAGAAGCTCGATTTTTGGGTACCACATGAATTGTCTGTGATAAATTTAATGAACTGAATTAACATCAGCGATTCTTTGGTGAAAGGAAATGAAATCGAACCATTTCTGAAGCGAATGGTAACCGGGACGAAAAGTGGATCAAATACGACAATAATGTGCGAAAAAGATCAAGGTCCAAGCATGGTGAAGCTCAAAAATGGTCGCAAAGCCAGGATTGGCGCCTCGAAAGGTTATGCTGTGTATTTGGTGGGATTCGAAAGAAATCATCCACCATGAGCTCCACCAGCCTAGTCGTACGATTGATTGAACATTTTACTGTCAACAACTAATGAGATTGAAGCAAGCAATCGAAAAAAACGGCCAAAGTTGATCAACAGAAAGGGTTTCGTCTTCCATCAGGACAACGCTAGACCACACACATCTTTGATGATTCGGAAAAAACTTGGAGCCCTTGGCTAGGAAGTTTTGATGCATCCATCATAGCCGTGAGCTTGCATCATCGAACTACTATTTGCTTCGGTCAATGCATAACTCCCTTAATGGAGTGAAGTTGGCTTCAAGAGAAGCCTGTTAAATTACTTGTCGCAGTTTTTCGCCGAGAAACCAGACAAGTTTTACACTGATGTAATAATGTCTCTAGTCTAAAAAGTGCACCGCTGCGTATACGTAACCACAGTTGGTTGATGTTATAAATACAAATCTGTCTAGATAGTATATAATAAATATAGTTTTCTATTTCAAATAATACCTATTCCAACCTGCCTTTCCAGTATTCAGCTATAAATAAATCCGCCCTGTGAAATTCAAATTAATTTGAGATTATTTTCACTTACAACCACATGTGCTTTTAATAAATGCATTTTGGTTGTCCTTCTTGCACAATATCCGGTTCTTTCTCAGATTTTAAGATTTCATTCGATCGAAAGTGGCACAAATCTATTTAAATCCGCAACGTCACCGTCTGTCGTCTAACGCGACGTCGTCATCACCGCATTCAGCGCTGCTGTTGTTGCTGCAGTTCGATGTGACGCTGCACTTTCAATAAAAACTACAAAATATAATAACAAAAGTGTCATAAATTGAGAAATCAGCCGGCGAAGGCAGAAAAACCGACAAGTTTGCCGACGCCAACAATAGAGAGCGCCAGAAGACGAGCAATGGCGAAGAGAGCGGCGCCAGCTGCTCGTGTGGAGCGACAGTGAGAGAGCATGCCGGTGAGCGACTGAGTGGGTGCAGTGCCAAGTGTGACATGTTGCATGGGCGCAACGTGCAAAAAATGTTGCAAAAAATATTTTTCCGCAAAAGAGGCGAAAAAGGCGATTGAAGCAATTTAAATGGAAGCCACATGAGCGCCAATAAAAAATAAATTTTCCAATAGAAAACACACACTCACCGCTTAGGTATGTTCGCAGAGCTGTACTCGTTACAAAAACCAAAGCACACACCTCATTGTTGCAACAAAACAAAGCAAATGCGATTAAATGAAGACAACAAGGCATACAATTTGCTCCCAACGATTCTCCGCGTTCGCAACTCTGCCCGAGTTGTGGCATAAATTCTCAAACATTTTCAGGCCAGGCGATATATGCAGCTGTGTGTGTATGGTTGTGTGGGTGTGCGCCTGTTTGTGTGAGCATGCACTGAACACACATCAACAAACACACGCACACCTGTTGCCCGGCAGTGCCGACGAGTTTACGTGGGCGCTTGCTGTTGTGTGCAAACATCGCACTAACACACACACACACTAACATTTGTGTTGGCGAGGAAAATCTCTTTCTCTCTATAAAATATTTCAACAATTATGTGGTTTTATTTTGAGCAGCGAAATAATAGAAATAAATAAATGCCACTGCAAGATGTCTGCATAATTATGGTAGAATGGAAATATTTTAGAGAGGGTTACTTGGAGTGGGGGGTATTATTTGAATTCGAATTTTTAAATAATTTTGTTTTAATTTTATTTCTAGTTTACTTTATTAATTTTTTTGATATCTGAAATATATACTTTTTTACTTTATTTGTATATATATTATTTATTTGATTAAGTCTTATGTTTTTTAGTTTTTAAGCGTTTAAGGAGAAGAGTAATATTATTTAATTCCATCATTAAAGCTCAATAAATGTATATGCATATTCATATTCGAAAAATTCCAATATTTTAATATAAAAAAATTATAAAAAATATTTTTTGCATTTTTTCTACTTTCTGCATTCTTGGAACTTTTTGGAAAAGTTTAGTTTTATATATATTTTGCTTAACTTTTTAGCTCATTACAGGTACACAATAATAAAATTAATCAAATTATATTCGAGTTCTAGAGTTTTTAGTACAAAACAACGAAAACACGTTAACTTCGGTTGCCTGGAGCAATAATGTCTTTCGCCAAATACAAAAGGTTCCCTAGAAGAGTTTTGAATGGAAATTTTGTATGGCCGTTATATGCCAAACCTCGACCTGAACAATTTCATCGGACCCATGCAAAATTTCGTGAAGATATCTTGTGAAATAAAAAAGTTGTCCCTACAAGCCTTTGAATGTCAGCTATATGCTAAAGTATTCCAATACCTGTCGTTCTGATTGAAAAAATTAAAAGTATATATGAGATCAATATCTTAAAAACTGAGCGACAAGTTTGGCTAAAAAAGTACCGGAAATTGTCAATAAAACGCAAAATACATGATGCCATCGATTTTTCCAGTCCTCGAACTATTTTTTATAAGCACTTTTTGGGATGGATTTGAGCTCGGTTCGCAAATTTTGTCTTATCTCCTCGATCGACTGAACAAGCAAAAAAACCACGGAGCCAAACCTGGCGCATACGTTGGTATTCACTTCCTTTTTGTTTTAAAATTCGGTCACAATCGTGGCTCGCTGCGATGGTGCATTATCATCGTGTAAAATCCATGAACTGTTCTTCCACAACTCCGGCTGTTTTTGACGGATATTCTTACGCAAATGGCTCAATACAGTCAAAGAGAACTCCTAATAGACCGTTTATCCCTCTGGAACAAAATCATGATGCTCCAAGCCACAAATATTGAAAAAAAAACAATGAGCATCACCTTGATCTTTGAGCGGCTTTGGCGTGGTTTTTTCTTGGTTTCGGCTCGTTTTCTTCCCTCCATTCCAATGATTGTTAAGTTGTTTGCATGTCAAACTGATAAACTCATGTCGCATCGGCATTTATAATGCTCCACATGAATGTGGAATTGGAATTCCCGATCGAGCATGTCCAAAGAGACCTGTTTACGGAACTCTTTTTGCAACGGGGACGAGTCGGCCCAGAACTCGTTTCATATCAAATATATCCATGAAAATTATTCGAACGGACTCGCGAGAAATGTCGAGCTCTCTTGCTATATCTGTAATGTTTGCCTGAAGATTTTCACTCCACCACTCGTAGGCTTATGTTTTTGTTAAAACTGAATCACCGTAAGCCTTTTCCAATATTTGCAACAATTCTGCACATGAAATTTGGTTAGAAATACAAAATTTGAAATAAATTCTTTGTTCGATATTTTCATCAATTGTAAAAATCGCCACGCTTTACTGAGCTGTACCGACTTAATCAGCTTCTGTGAACAAACTGGCTAATTAATGAAAGTCCTACCAACTTAGCAAAATATCATTTACCCGGAGAATTTAATTACAATTTCCAGACAGACAGACGGACAGGGCTAATAAAACTCGTTGCAGGTCTCTGACTTGACCTTTTGTGACTTACCAACATAATTGCAAACTTAATATACTCTTCAGAGTATATAAAGTCAGAGCATCAGCTCTGTCATGTCTGAATCTAAATATTTGACCTTTCATTTCCAGGTGTGAGTCTGTAGGCTTGCTACAGACTTGCTGATAGTTTCCTAAATATTTTAGTATCAGGAGATCCTTTAAAATATGTCCAACGCTTTTTAACAGTACCGAACGTAGTTCAGTAGTTTTTCGCTAAAACTTGTTTGACGAAAATCAAAAAATTGATAAGCGGAAAATAGTCATTATTCTTTCGAAATTTAGAGTTAATACTTGTATAATATTGTTACGAGATTGTAATATGCCGAAGAAACTATTCAAAGTAACCAGCCTCTAAGATACTAAGACCGTATAACCCTTAATAATAATAATTAATGGTTGCCTAACTGCTCCAATCAATTCTCTGTTCGTTCTGATCAAATATCTATAAGTCTCTTTTAAGTTGTATAACCCCTTGAAATTTTATAGATTTTTTGAGCTAGTTGTTTGTTCGATTCCCCATAATCCAAGTCATTGTCGTTATTCAAGCAAATTATCTCATTTTCGGTTGGAACTTAGATAAATATTTGATTCAGTGATGAGAGCTAAACTCTTGACGTCGCGATGCTAAAAAAGTATTTACTAGTTTTTATTCATAAAAATTAAGAGAGAGGAAAAATTGTTCCAAAACTCACTTTTTTATTTAAGTTAATATTATCCCTGAATAGAACTTCTTAACTATGCCGCTGGAAAGCATACCCATAAACTACAGAACATTTAAATAAATTTACAAAAGAAAATTTTCGCTAAGCGAGGCGCTCGGCGCATCTTCCACACTCACCCACCGGCAACTAGCTGAGAGTGAACGTTTGTGCTCGGTATGCCGAAGATCGGCAAGCTCACTGCACACGAATTTGAATATCTGACGCAAAGGGATGCCGCTTTCCACTATGAATTTATAATTCGTTTTATGATATTTTTTTCTACTTTTGAAAATCATATCGTATCACATCGATTCTAATCGTATTAAGTCGAGCAGCCGGCGCAAAGCAGTGGCCGAGTGTAAATTGTTGACTGCAACGCGTTGAGCGCCGCGCGTCGAACCTCGGACGCGCTGCTTGTGGCGAGTTGGCAGTCGGAAGCTGATTTCGTATTTAGTCGTTTGACAACGCGCCGTGCAAGCGTAACGTACGCGCAACAGCCATCACAGCGGCGATAGCGAATACGCATAGAGGCAGACGCGTGCCAACACTTTTACACATTCTTCCCCACATTTCACGGGGAGCACAAAGTAAATGAAGAAAAGTGGGGAGCCAAAAAAAAAAAGACTTCAAATAGAAATTGTGTATTTTTCGCTCGCTGAATTTTAAAAATAAGTACCGAGCGGTGCGCGGCGACAAAAAGTGGTGACTGCTACAAAAGCAAGAAAAATAATAAAAGAGAAAAACAACAAAAAATAAACGAAGTGAATTCAATGTGTCTTTTAAATAAAAACTGCAGCTGCACAAATAAAAATGACGTGACATGCTAGTGCGCGTTCGCATCCGCGTACACAACGCCGCGGCGCTCCACTTTTGCAACGCGCGCATTTACATACCTGTGTGCGTGCTCTTCTAAAGTATCTAGTAAATTTATATAGTTGTGGTGCATTTTGTGTGCCGCTGCCGGGTTATGCGTGTACCGTTATACGAGTGAGTTTTCAGTTTGTTAAGCCATTGCGTCAGGATTGCTTAGGGATCAACCGGTGCGGCGCGTACGAAAAGTGCAGCGCGCGTGCAATCAATACGCCTAAAAGTGAGCGCGTTACAAAAATAACAAAAGATATACATTTATATGCTGTGTATAATGTTTATTTGTATGTGCTTGTATTAACGCGTTTATATGTATATGTGCGCGTAACGAATTTTTACTAGTCATTTTGCGCGTCGCTTAGATTATACGTGCGCGCTGGATTTTGGCAAGTGCTGTGCACTGCTTATTTATCCGCTAGTGAGCGCGGCGGTTCTGCGCGCTGCAATTAGTGCACTTAAAGCATTAATTGGCAATTGAAAATACATTAGAGGTCCTTAAGTGCATTTAAATGAACTGCGAAGCATAAGAAAAACAAGAATATATTTGTGCGTTTGTTATATATACATGGGTATATATGTTTTTTTAAAGAAATCGCTATAAAAAGTGTTTCTGAAAGCGCGCTCGGTTCTTTAGCGACAGCAATGCGCCACCAGATTCGCCACAACCCTTGATTGGTGTGCTCAAAAGTGATTGAACGGTAGTGCCCCAGCGCGACGCGAGCCAGTCAACGCCAATACACAGCGCGCAGCGCAATTAGAAGTGTCAATGATAATTGATTGAAGAGCGGCAGCCAGCGCGCTTCGTGCAAACAATTTATTCCACGCAAGCCGCAACTAAAAATTATTAGAAAAAGTAAACAAAGCAAAGTAATATAAAAAAATGAAAAAAATTAAGCAGCGTATTACATAGTTGCTAATCAGCGTCGATTTCATTAAATTAATTTTTATTAAAAGTGCTCACCCAAGTAATCGCCAGCCGCCCAACTGCCAACGTTCGCACGGCAATAAAAATACATATTTGAATGTGTTAAGCAAAAGCTGCAAATTGACTAACAAAGGCTGCCAAACTAAATTATAAAAATAAAATATTTTTCTTTCAATTAATTCAAGTGAAATCGTACAAGCGCGCGTGCAACCCACGACACAGCGCTTCTGTGCAATAATCGGCAAAGGTGCAGTGTAAATCGAGCAAGAAAGCAAATATACGCAAGCGAAAAGTGGCAAAGCAACATTGTGTCATAAAATAGAAAAGCAAAAGATAAAATTCAATTCATCGCATATGAAACGGAAGCAGGCGCAGCGGGTGTGAAAAGATTTTTGCAGCGAGTTCACGGCTGGCCTTTGTGCCAAATACGCAATCATGTCTTCCTACCGCAGTAGTTATGTAAGTAAAGTGTGCTATTTGAAAGAAAATAGTATGTAGGTAAACATACACCAACATATGTATAGTGTTTAGTGGGTGCTCTGTTCCACATCAATTGTATGTACTTTGTGTTAATTTCTGCCGGATATTTTGCGGTGCGCTTTATGAATTGTTGGTTGTTTGAAGATTTGAGTTTTGTAGTGTTTTCGCACGTTTGCTGACGTCTTAAAGTATTTAGTCCAAATGTATTTCGAAGACATGCGCCACTTATTGAAATCTCTTCATACATCATTGCTAATGTTTAAGTTCCGGTTGGTGGTCCTTTAAGCCAAAATATTTATTTTGGACTATTGGTGTTAGCGCAGTTCGGAGGCATTAACTTCTGTAGTTGAGGGTTAATTGCGCTAAAATATTTCAAGCTAAATTATTCATATGCACACTAAAATAATTTCACTTAATCTTTGAGAAAAGAGATTTTTTCTCGTAAATGGTCAAATCCGAATATCAGAGGTTTTCTACTTCAAATATATTTTTAGAAACAAATTCATTAAACAATTTTCGATCTCTGAAATCGTTGAGTATCAGATTAAATATTTTTTTCTTTTTATCAAAACCTCTTAATATTACAATTTTGAAAACCATAAAAAATCACAGAGCTTCAAAGCAATGGAATCTTGAGCAAAAAATATTTTCCGGATTTTCATAACTTTTTATCTACCACTTCTTTAATAACTCAAAAATATAATGTTAGACCTTTAAATGGTTTTAAAATCAACAATTAAATAAAATGTAAATATTTTTAGTGGTGGCGATTTTGCAGATGAAGCAAGGAGAGATGGTGTACACCTTCTTCGGCGGCTTAAAATGAATAATTCCCTGATAAAGCAAATCATAGATTTGTGTATGAATTATTTAGTATGTAAGATATTTCGTTAAAAATTATTTGAAGCAATTTTTGAACTGGTGAAAGTTGCTGAATCTAACAGAGTTTGACGAGCTTGTGTGAACGAAAAATTGATTGGAACTTACACGCGGCGCAGTGTGTAAAAGACCGAAATGATATTTGCAAGATTTTTTCTTGCGAAAAGCGTAATAAACAACACAGGGTTGTCCATCCTTTTTGATGAGTATGCATTTATGGTGAGTTGTGTTGATGTCATTAATTGTTTAAGGAATTAAACTGCCTTTTTATTAGTGTGCGCCAGTTTTCACGATGGGGGAATTTAACTCATTATAACACAGAGCTTTTACAAAGTCATGGTCGTTGATGAACCCAATATTTTTTGCCTAAATGATTTTCATAACTTCACGTATCGAATTTGACTTCAAACTCAAAGATATAATGTGTGGATTGCTAAATACAAAAATCAACAATTAAACAATTTTAAATATTTTGGTGTTAAGTCACAACTTCTTGGAGTCCAATCATTTTTACAATTTCTTTTCTCACAATAATTCGGCTGTTGCATAAGCTGTGGGGCTCGTAGCCCCAATTTGATGGAACCAAATGTTTTCAAGAACAACTTCTTCCAATAGCGGCTATAAATAGTTGGTTGTCATCCATCTATACTGCTTTACATTAACAGTAAGGGTGTTACCAAGTGAAGTACGGACTGATGATTCCTCCAGTCCAAAAACCACATAAAACTGTCAGTTTAGGTGAATGGAATGGTTGTCTATAAATAATTGTAGATTTTCTTCGTATTCAGTTCTTGAGTGAGAACAACTTATCATATCATTAATATTGGAAATCCCAAAATCAATCAAACAAATTTAATCAGGGTAGCATACAGCTAGCTTGCTTTGTTTTAACCTAATTTTATTGATACAAAGTAATGCTCATCCAACTAAAATATGGCAAAGAAGTAACAATATCGACAGTGTCTCTGATATTTTATTTTTTCTTTAATGTTTTGAGTTTGAGTTTATGAAGTCTTGCTGTTCTCTAGTGGTCTCGTCTTTCAGGATATTTCTTTTAATGCCTTTAAATGTAAAATTTGTTCTGTAGCAAAACTTTTTCAGTAAGAGATAAATTTTTGTGTACTTTTATATTATTGCTACAGAGTATAATGGTTTTGTTCACCTAAGTGCGTTCCAAAGTAAACAGGACTTTTTGAATATAGCGCTCGCTGGATGCGCCATCTATATGTCGACTGGTGCGTTAGAATCTGCTATCTTTATCGATTGCCTAGTGAGAATTTCATGACATTTCATCGATTAGAAGTGAAGTAATACCTGTTCGTCCAGCTGTCCACTCCTCGTCCATCCTTGCAAACGTTAAAAGCCAAAATTGCTTAGAAAACATCCAGTGCCAATACCGGTACTATAAAAATCGATTAAATCGGACGATAATCCCGCCCACTCGCCATTTAGCGGTACTATTGAAAACTACTAAAAGCGCAATAAATCAATAACTAAGTACACCAGAGACATTCAGTTTTGCCCCCGAGATTGTATGAGAGGGTTTTACAGGAAATGGTGTCAACTTCGAATGAGGGGCGTGGCACCGCCCACTTTTATCACCGACGACCTGCTTGATCGGTTCAACCAAATTCGTTAAATGATATTTCAATGATATTCTTATCATACTGTGTTAAAATGGGTTGTACAATCACGCTTACTTCACCTATAACATAATTTTTGATTCCATTTGATCCTTTAACGATTACAAATCAGAAAGCAATTAAAATAAAGAAATAAAACTTTGCATGAATAGTGCCTTTGAAGTATGCTAATGACCAAGCATTGTCCAAATCGTATCAAAAAGGTCTAAAGTACCAAATATGTTGACTCCAGTACATATATTTGACTTTTTACCGAAAATATTGATCAATGTGTCGGATTTATAATTGAAATTCAGAAAGGAATGGATTACACCGGTCAACACGAATTTTGAGTCTGACATCTACATGTTAAATTTTAGTTTCTCCTATGACAAAAATAAGGAACAAATTTTTTTCCAGTTAAAATTTGCTTTCGTAGAAATTAGAGCAATTTTTCGATAATTTTTATATTTTTTCTACAATTTCACTATAGATTATAATTAGAAAACTTTTTTTAGATACAAGAGTCGTTTTTATTCAAGATGTGTGATAAATAATAATATAAATGTAAAATAACAAGAAATTACTGTCTAAAAGTGAATATTTTTTGTATTTCTCATATGAGCTCTCTCGTATTATACTCCAAATATACTTATCGATGTAGATCAGCCCAAAGCGAACTTAAAGAACTAAAGATTAATATTTAAATGTTTTTCAATGTCTAGAATCAGAATTCAAGCATGAGAACAGAAACCCCCAAAAAAAATATTTTTTTTGTTGACCGGAGTTATTCCTGACAGACATACTAGTCTGTATGTTAGAGATGAGTTGAATCGAGTCAATACTTTCCTGACTTTATACCGCTTATATTGGGCAATATGTGAGTTATCTTAATAAAATACAGAGAGTGTTTTCTAATGACGGTGCATCTTTGTGCTTAGAATGAATAAAATTGGGTAAAACTTGGCCTAGATAGCATATAACTACCTACCTTTAAGTGCCTGAAAGTATTACCCGTTTTTACTCCTTGCAATTTGCAAAAGCATGATGTGATACCCTCCTTCCTTCCTTATTGGCTATTAAATCCGTAAGCCCAAATTGTTTTGTGGGAACATTTATTTTATGTCATTCTTCATATGGTTAATTATTAGCTGTATACATTGTACGAAAAATCAACAAAGGAAAATTAAATATGTTCAAATTCTTAAACATAAAAGCGCATAATTCATAAAGGCAATTAAAAAATTATGAACTTACACACATATACATATACATTCACAATTTTTTATATTTCCGTGTATTTTCTAAAGCGAAGCTCTCTCCACATGAAACTCAGGCACATTTTCTGCTTTCTCATTGACTGTTTGGCTTGCGATTTGCTTCCTGTTCACTTCGGTATTTTCTTATCCAAATAGTTTAGTTCGAATCACTTTAGAAATAGCTCACCATGCAGGCACAAAGCCGCGGCTATTGTTTGCTTTATAAATACATCTATAAATACGCAATAATCTATGTTTTGGTGCGATATTCCTATCACGGCAGGTATTCTCGATACCGACTAACGCCAGCGCTTGTTAATGGCACAATTTTCTAGCTGAAATTTCTCAAAAGATATGCTCGTGTTGTTGGCTTTTGTTTTTGTTAAAAAAAGTTTCTTGTTTTTGCGTAAACAGATTTGGTTATACTTACTACCAGTGCACATATGTACATACATATATTCTATTTAGCTGTTTTGTGTATCTTATCTCGCGCATCTGTATATCTAGATCTCCCACTCAATTTTCAAGCTATACTATTTTCTATTTTTTTTGTAATTTTTTGTTAAATTTTTTTGTTGTGTTTTGGCCACCGCTCTGCCTAATTTTCAACAAAACTGTGTACTTGCTCCATTTTCCTCACTTCTGCTTTACTTTGATTTTCATTGAAATATTTGCATTGTTCTATTCGCTCGCTTGTCTTTAGCATGGTACCCGTTGTATATTTTATTTGTTTATTTTTTGGCGGATTATTTACATTTTGTTTGCGCTTTAATTGATAAAATCAAGGTTCTGTCAATTTGTTGGTGGAGTGATTGCTTCAGCTAAACTGGCAGTTTGTGTCGACACAGATTTTTCACTTGATTTTGAAGGCTACGAATTTCGTCGTTAAATCGACATGTAGCCACCAGATGTTAAAAGAAAATTCTGTAAAAAATATGGCTTTTAATGCTTAAAATGCCTATTTTCAAATGTTAAGAAATCGTTGTTTTTTAAAATAAAATAGTTCAAAAATGGCTGAAGCTAATATTCATTCTTAAATTATATAAAAAATATTATAATTTATATATATACAGTTATTTTCAGTGATTTTAACAACATCAATGATTAATTGGTCTAACAACTTCAACATTGTACCTTTAGTATTTACTAGTTAATTGGTATCCATGACGTATGAGTTTAACATTGTACATACTCCGAAGGAAACAAAAATGTAAGAAAATCAGTTATATGTAGATAATAATTAATTAATAAATTTATCCAAAAATTATTTAACAATTTTTTGAGTAACAGTAATTGAAAATAATGTGATATTAGTAAAAAAAAATGAAAAATAATCAGTAAAAATGTAAACAAAATATATACTGAAACAAAGAGTTTAGTTAATAAATTAATTTTCAAATGGCGACGCTATTTTTCTTTAATATACTTTTCCATTATAGTATATTCAATGGCGCATCAAGGAATGATTGCCAATGATTATATTCCTGCTCAATATGACAATTTTGTTATTGTTATTGTTTCCGTCTAAATCGAGTAAGATGATGTGGCTATACTGCCAATCAGGTCTCTCATGGCAGTTATCAGGTGGCAATTAGAAAAACTGTTCCTGTAATGAACTAATGGTAGGGAGGTAGGAGTATTGTCGCTCTGGGGACCTTATAATATTGCTATCCCGTTTTATCGTAGCGCTTTGGTGCTATCAGTGAAACTTCTCCAATTAGCTTTGCTTTTTGTGCTAAGCCATACAAGGTATAGTGTCTGATGGGTTCCAAGTATTTTGTGTCGAGTTTGTGATAGAGCTGGACATTAAAAGAGAAAGTGGAAAACGGTTTCATTATTACCATCTAGCTTACAGCATGCTTTCCGAATGGCTAGTATCCCGTTATAGTAGCGGTACGTCTGCATACTATTTCTGAACCTATTTATTAAGCCTTTGGTTGTATTTCTGTCGTACTTGGCCATACCAGATTTGTTAACTTGCATCTTACACTCGTTCCGGAAGGGCCTCGGAGTCTAAAGAGAGTTTACCGGGGTTTCTTAGCTTGGCAATTTTTCTGCCCTTTCGAAAATGTTCCTGTGACCGAGAATTAAAAATTATGTTCAAGTTAGGTTGATTTGCCAGTGAGCTTAAAGCCTTTCTTGCCTATATCTAGTACTTCCGCTTAGAAGATGCTCGTTGAGTTTGATAGACGGAGAGAAAGAGAGAGATTTCAAGATCATTGGAGTATAACCCCGCCCCTATTATGCTGACCATTTCGGAACCATCGATATAAATAGAGGTATTGTCTTTCACCCCTATTAAAGCTCTTCTCTATTCATGTGAAGGTGACTATTGAAATCTAACCTGTAGAGTACTCTGACTTAGATAAGTTTAGCTGGTTCAGTATGGCGATATGTCCATAACCGGAGCTATTATTTTCTTAATTCTGGCAATAGAACTTGTTGCTACTTTTCAAGTAAACACGACTATGTGTAGTTGATGCAGGTGCATTTTAAGCGGCTCGGTCGGACATGACTTAATATCCCCGGTAAACCCTGCACAAGCTGCTCTGCGCGTTTGAACTGTCATGCAGCCTCAAATCCAAACTTCACAGTTTAGTCATACATAATCTCGCTTTGATTATCAGATCTTTAATAATTCTTAGTATCTAGAGCGGCTGAGAATGGTTAACTCTTCTCAATTGTTCAAACAAAAATTATTTGCATGTTAAGAATTAGAAAATAGTTAAAATAGACACCATGCGTGAATAATCAGGTTAGTTTTAGCATTACTTTGCAATGTTTAGCAGGTCTCAGCCAATACTGCAATTAATTTAACATAAACATACATTTATTTGCCCAACTTTGCTACTGTGAAGGGGTTTTAGACAAAATTTTGACTTTCACTAAACCACTTAATATTTCTTACCCTCGCCTTAGGTTACTTACTTGTCCCAATCAGTAGTACACAAATCAAACAAATGTAAAATACTCACAACAACGCAATATTTTCAGATTGAAGTTTATTGCACAATATAATTAGCAAATTAGCTACTTTGCTTCCTCGAATCATCAATATATCAGCGTGTCAGTACAATAACAAGCTAGCACAAATAAGTCCAAAATAAATACATTGTTGCAGGCGGCGTGGAAACTACACGCCAATGGCGCACTATTTGTAATCCACTCCACTCCACCCCACCCCATCCAGCCATTATCCAATTTAACTCATTACAAGTGCAACATTTGCGCAAATATTTCGCATTTCAGCGCTAATAAAATAAACATTAATTGTTGCCATAATAATTGAAAATATCCACTACAACAACAATAAAGACAAAGCCATGCAATAATTTTACAATGAAGACATTTGCAACAAAGGAATTCTCTTTATGGGCGAGAAATTATTCTCTTAATGCCATTTTATTAGCGGATGTTATGTAGTGTGGGTACTTTGATATATATAATATTTGCCTCCCCTGACCCCAACTTTATTATTTTTCACAATTTTATTCAATTTAAGTTAATAAAATATTTTAGTATTTATTTGTTGGTAATTAAGAAACAGGCTTGCATTCTTTTAAAAGATATGATGATGATCTCAAGTGCTTACATCAAAAGAATTAAAAGAACATTTTACTTCAATACACCGTATTTTTGAGTTTACAAGCAAACAAACCCGTCAAAGCAGTCCTAACAGAGCCAAAAAAGAACAATTAAACTAAAAAAGTTTTATTTTCTTAATAACTGCGATGAAACATAAGCAGTATTATATAAGGGTTTTAAGAAAGTAAACTTAAGTCCAGGAAGCAAGTATAAAAAGAAATGCCTAAAGTGGGGAATCAAACCTGGGTTAGATCCCTAACAGGGATCTCACTTTAAGAGCTTAAAACGGTGATTCGTTTTGTTATATGAAACTCCTATATTATAGATCATAAGACCGTATAGCAAATTTGTGGAGACGGCTAATGTCAATTTCGGCTATTACTCCTGGTTCGCCGGAGGTAAGACAGCCGAGATATTTCAACCTCAGTCTATGAAAGGCTGGAGGAGAAAATGCTAAGGAATCAAACATAGAATCTCAATAACTTATTCTATATGTCAAAGATGTCGGCTATAATATCGTAAGCGGTGTCTACGCCAGTAAAAAAAAGATATGTCAAAGACTCACTTAGTTTCATTTGGATATTTTGCTTCTTGTCTCTCAGCCATATCTCAATGTTCATAGTTTAACAGTTCTGGAAAGGTATTTTCATAATTCTTGTTATCAAATAAATGAGGCGCAAAAATATGTTAGGTACGATTTAAATGAGGTTAAAACGGTGGTCAAGCCTGGATTGGCGGTTAGGAAGGTTTTGCTTTATGTTTGGTGGAATTGGCTGGGAATCAACAACGATATGCTGCTCGGTTACGGTCAAAACTCTACATTGGACGTACACTGTCAATAATTTAATCGTATCAATCAAGCAATCACCCAGAAGTGGCCAATTTTGGTGAATAATTTAAATCAGAGCAAAAAGAAAAAAATCCCATTAAAATACCTAATATATTGACCAATGTATATGCGGCTATGTAAGGAGGAAAGAGTAGGTAGGGAGAAGTATTAGCAACAACTCCAAAAGCATGCGTCAGGCCAAGTTACTAATCGGTGGTTACGACCGCACTTTACGACCTTTGAAAAAGTAATTAACCTCTCGGGAAACAAATTCCGCCTACTTCTCGGATTTTACACCGCCATTGTAAGCTCAAAAAGCACTTATTCAACGTGTGCCTAAACTCCTGTGCAAACTGTCTGTTAGGCGACAAGGAGCTGGAAACCCTCGTGTAACTGATGATATACAGCACAATAATCTGCAGATCCATGTTTTCGAATAGGTATCACTTCGTTTTAATAGCACATAGCAGTATATTCAAATTTATTAATCTGCTTGATCTATGAGAGTCGTTGTGACAGAGAGGAGGGCACAATAGACCTTAGGTCGCGGTGCAAACCTCAATTAATATCTACCAAATGTCATGAAGGCACTCTCAGAGTGTTAAATCATTATATTGAGGATGTTAGCATATGCTTTTGAAATTAAAACAAAGTATGCTGGATAACATATTTATATTTACGCAACTATATTGAGATAACGTAACCGATAAATTAGACGTAAAGTCAACTATAACATGAAAAGCAATACATACATTAGGCAGAAAGAGGCTGGGATACATATTGACTGGTTTTTATTCACTTTTTAGCATACTAAAACTCAGATACTACATCTCAGCATATAACATAACTCGAAGGAACATGCCAAATTTTGTTCAACTAGAAGTTGTTGATTGACATCTAGAAATTTCACCTATAAGTTGGACGAGTATATTCCGAAATGCTGAAACAACACAAGAAACAACGCCAGAATACGCTTGTATATATGAAGAGTAATTTCTCTACTCGTGTAAACTACAGCGTTTAATTCTCCTCCCAAAACCAAAGAAACCACCTAAAGGATCTTCATCGCACTGACCTCTGTGTATGCGCGACGCAATGGGTCTCAGTTTAGGATATAAAAGTGTACAAAAATATAGTGAAAAACTGCTTGGAGTTAGCAATCCAGGAAGCCCGCAGATTATCAGAGACAAATACGAGTTTATAAAAAAGAGATCCACCGCCCATTGACATCTAAGGAGATAAACTTTAGCAATTATATTAGCCTTCAGCGTCTAAAGCAGTCTAAAACGACACTCATGTGTCAGTCGACTGAGAAAGGGAAAGCTGTTAGCGAAGCGTTAACAGACGTCTACAGATGTCAACAGATTAGGCATCCGTCACTCCGCTCAATATATGAGAGTTAAATGTCCTGTCCCTCCCCCGAAATAGTACTTAACCTGTGGTTCCGTGAGAAAGTCTTGTGTTGGGAGTAGGTTAGGTTTAGCGTATTAAAGTTACGCACTCCGGCTTTTGATGCTTCCCCCTTATAACATACTTGTTTATATTTTCAGAAAGTTCCCTTCAAAAGGAAAGAATTTCTGCAAGTTAGTTGCAATTACTATCCAAATATATAGAATATACGCACACAATGCAAACACAACAACAACACACTAATAGTAATATCACTGTTTGCACGGATTGAACTGCGCTGGTATTAGTTCAAAATGAAAATAGACCTGCATCTTATGATAGCTGTAAGTGTGTTCATACACATACACTCATACATGTATGCATATATATATGTAAAAATAAATATATATTTGTGCGCCTATTTATACTCGTGACTACACACGAGTGTGTGCACCGTTATAGCGCTCAATTCGTGTGCATCGCCGCTCGCATTCAAGTTTAAGGAAATCTCCAATTAATTATTCCACTAAAAATAAGTGCGGCAGTTGGCTGAAAGGCTGAAAATAGTGCAAAGCCAAATAAATTTCCGCGCAACTTTTATTGATTGAGTTGACGACGCTCGTAAAGTGTGCAGCAGTTGCACGCGTTGCAGTAATGCTATTGTTGGCGCGTGTTGAAAGGTGGAACTGCTGTGGGTAGTACGAAAGCAAGGCAAACATTTCTTCACTTCTATTTAGTTAAGTACTTCTGACATTTATTTTGTGACTAGTAAATAATTATAAATCGCCGAGAAGAGGCATGTGTGGAAATATGAGCTCATTTTTTGAATCAGTTTGCTTGAGAGGTAATAGGTATTTTTTGATTTTATTTTTGAGATGGAATTAAGTGAATGGATTATGCAGGCTGTTTTTTACAGGCAGCTGGAATCAGTTGTAGATAATTAAATGAAAAAAAAAAAATTTTGGACTATACACTGAAGTTGTTCAGAAGTCCTAGTAAAAGGTGATCTGCAGTGCAATGATCGCTATTAAAAAATGAGTTCTAAAATTTCGAATACTAAAAAAACCCGGAAAGGGGTTAATTTTGCCTGCGCCGAAGCTAGAATAGCTCATCTCGCTGATAAATTTTATACTTTATATACTTTATAGGGTCTGGACAATATTTCAAGAACACAGGGCTTTCATTATTATTCAAAAGCACTTCTCATAACCGGACATGAAAACGCTCTAATAACCGGATACGGACACTAGTTTGGTATTTTTTCGCTCAAATTATCTCTGATGAACGGAAAAGATTCCATAAAATTTGTCAAGAAAATTGTGTAAAATTTAGAATTCTCGCTTTTTTGAATTCTTATTAATTTTTGGTATTTTGAGACAGTTTTTTTAATAACAATACGTAAACTGATCATAGCAAAAAAATTGACTTGCACTGGCGCCGTCTAGTTCGCGGTGGCTCAACAGTAACTTGTCATTAAGAAATTCATTCACTAATGCCTTCTTGAATCACATTTATTAGTCCAGTAAAACTATGATTTTGAGCTTCTGACTCATAAAAAAACATTTTGAACACAGTGGCAAAAGCCCCATATTTTGACAGTTCCTATAGCCGGACACAGCGATGGTAGATGTCCGGTTATGAGGAATTTAACTTTATTTTGTTAGAACAATTCTATAATTGGGATCTAGATATCCTGCTTGGATCTTAAGTCCGGAGTTACTAGAAAATACATGGACTAAAAATATGTATCAACAGATCAAATTTTTCCTTACCATACCATGAAAAAAATTTACAACGAGTTTGCTTTGGGTTGGGTTCAAAATTCTGCTTTTTTGGAAATTCTGCATTCATAATTCCGGAAGTCGGAACACCGGGAATCAAAGTTATGGAAGTCAATATTCTGGAATTCAAAATTCTGGATAACGAAATTCTAAATTGCAAAATTCTGAATGGCAAAATTCTGTAATTAATGATTAAATAACGAAATGAACATTCTCATGATCCATTAATGTAGTATCTATTTGATCTTTATTTGTTAATAATGTTGTTTTTTGTCTTTCCGATAAACATGTTTGAATTTTGGAATTATTTTGGAAGTTATGTTTTGTTTATGTTATAATATTATGGATGTATAAGCAAATTTAAATAAGATACACGATTTGGCTCAAATTTTGGGGAAAAAATTTCCATAATTAATTCTGGAAAACGTAAATTCCGAAATTATGAAAAACCAGAATTTTGAACTTCAGAATTTTAATTTTAGAATTTTTACCGTTTCCCGTTTGCTTTAAATGGTTTGCTTCCAATGGAATCATAGCTGCTACATAATCGTTCAAAATGCTTCAGAAGTGCTTGAAAATCGTTCTGTTGGAAGTCCCAAAATAAATGTCTGACAACGTAGCTGAGGACGCTACATTCATCAAAGTCATCATTCCTGTTGGTGAGACAAGGGTTTATGAATATGACATCGAAACTCTCCAAACAGCAAGCGCTGATATGGCATGCTTATTTTGGCACAGGAGCTTATTTCGAAGGCCTTGTTATAGCCTTGTTATGGTATTAAAAAGAGTTTTGTTGTCGGTATTAAATATTATCTGATTTATGCTTAAGACCGAATGCTTGAATTTTTCTCTGGTTAACCCCTTACCTTACGCGATAACGGCCGCCATTGACAGTTGTGTTCTTACCTGCATCAGTTTTGAAGACATATGAACCGATGATTCCACCGGCTTACAAAACACACCAAAACGTTATTTTTTCTGGATAAAATACAGCTTTTGAATCTCTTCAGGTTGTTCTTCGTCCCAAATGCTGCAAATTTGCTTGTTTACATACCCTTGGAGCAAGAAAAAATGGGCCTCATCGTTGAGCAAAATTTTGCTCTGAAATGTCGGATCTACCTGGAACTTTTCAAGAGTCCATAGTGGAAAGCGATGTCGCTGGTGAAGGTCGAGTGACTTCAGTTCTTGCTGTATTTTGTACGCTTTCAATTTAAGATCTCGACGTAAAATGGGCCGAGTTGTTCCATACGTCAGTCCAAGTTGCTGCAAACGGCACCGAATCGATTCTCCACGATCTTCATATACACTCTTAGCTACGGCTGCTATATTTTCTTCACTACATGATGAGAGTGGTCTATTCGGTCGAATATTATTCTGCTTTTCGTTATTTCATTTATTACGT
This sequence comes from Bactrocera neohumeralis, assembly GCF_024586455.1. NCBI lineage: Eukaryota > Metazoa > Arthropoda > Insecta > Diptera > Tephritidae > Bactrocera > Bactrocera neohumeralis. The sequence continues at coordinate 29,498,372 of NC_065923.1, forward strand.
CACATACAAATATGTTTTGCTGTCAAGAGTACACCAAAACAAGTAGCGGAAAGAAACCATCGTAATATTGACTCCTATCAATCTTAGTTCAAAAACAGTTGTGCTGAGGGGAGAAAATATATCGAATATCGATTGGCAGCCACAATTTGTTCTATTTTTATCAAATTACTTAACTATTATGGTTAATATATTTCTTTAGAGTAAAATATATGTACAGACACAAATGGACCACCACTGAGCTCGCTCATATGTATTAAACCAAATGTAGCCTTACTCTCTTTCGAAATAGCTGGCGCCGCATCAGAGAAGAAGAATAAGAACCAATTTTTCAATGAACTAACAAAATTTAAAACGCCAAGTGATGGATTTTTTTCGGTGCGCATTTCATTATGTCATAGATTAACGTAATAATGAGGCGAAAATCATTGTTGTTTACATTTAGAACTCAACTCAACACATACAAAGGTTTATGCAATTTTATAGTCTTAACAGTTTTAAACTCGCGTGGTGTGAAATTTGTTTCGGCTTCGTATATATGTATACACATATACATATATATATATATTCTTTTATTTAATACAAACTAGCATTCGTCCATTAGTTAGCATTTAGAGAAGCATTGCATGTCCGACATATTGGCTTCGTCTATTTTCTTGACTTCAATTACGGTATTCGACGAGTTGGCACGCGAATGTTTACAGTACATTGATGAAATCGTCTGAGGGAATGTGCCAAAAATTACTTAATCTATATTCTGCAATACGTAAGAAATATTTTAGAAAACAAAAACGAAAATCTTTCAACGCTAAGCCGAAAGTTGTTTAGGAAAAAAAATAAAATTTAAAGAAAAATTGTTTGTGTGTACTATTGAGTATTAAATTCATTGAACACAAGTTGGAGAAATACTTGAAGAAAAGAGTTCAGCGGATTGAATACTTGAAATATAAGTTTGAATATTTTTTTTGTGAAATAAAAAATCTTTGTAGTAATTATAAGTATGTTTTAGTTTAGACTCTGTGTTTTGTTTTAAATTTAGACTGCAAGTTTTTTGCTAAAGACTAAGTAAAGATGAAAAGTTGTCTTTTATTTCTTTGACCCAAATATGTCAATGGGTAGAGTTTTCGCACTTTTTCTTATTTTTTTTTTGTTTTGTTAATGATAAACATATTTTGATGTCTGTTTATTTTTACCAAAATAATTATCAACTTATTGAACGCTTCGATTGTAGATACAGTTATTTCTGTCACCAAAGCCTTGAATTTTTATTAGGATTCCAAAGTTGATTTATTTCAGTCTAAACTTGGCAAGGGATGTGTTTGTTTTCCATATACGTATGTACATACATTTATTCCTGAAATGATGATCAAATTGTCAAATTGTCGGATGCTTTTTGTCCCAAAAGCGGCAATTTTGTTTATTTACATACACATTGAGCTAGAAATGGGCCTCATCGCTGAACAAAATTTGGCTCGAAAACGTCGGATTTTCTTTGAACTTTTCAAGTGCTCAGCGGCTTCAGTTCTTATACAAGCTGTATTTTGTACACATTCAATTTAAGATCTCGACGTAAAATGCGCTAAATCGTTCCGTACTTCAGTCCGAGTTGCTGTGAACGACGCCGAATCGACTCTCCACGGTCTTCGTGAACACTATCTGCTACGGCTGCTATATTTTCTTCATTGCTTGCTAGACGTGGTCTATTTGGACGAGTATTATTTAAATAATGAATAGTAAACGTGAACTTTCGTAATAAAGTTGAACGATTTATAAACATTTTTCAGGTTCATAATGAAATGCCAAACAATATTGAACGAAAATAACGTGAAAACTTGACATGACTCTCGTGTGATCTGTCAATGTAAGGTACATCAACATGGATCCTCGGTGGACAGTGAGACAAAACTTTCCACCCACTATTTTCCAAATTATTTTTAACTGGTCTTGCAATATACGATCGCTTCATTTATAGATTAAGCTGGTTTTGGAAGCTAATAATACAGTAAGTCCTTTACATCCCACTAAATATACATACCTTGGATATTTGGTTTTGTTGTTTATTTGGTCGACTGGCCTCGATTTTTGGCCTTAAAGGGTGTCATAATAGATCCAGTTTTCATCATCATTCAAAGTCCGTTGGAAAACACGACTTCTTTTTGAAATGTTCAAGCAGCATTTTCAACATTCAAAACCGCTTTTCCAGGTCTCTTGGCTTCGAATTATTTAGCACCCAACTCTTTTACTTTTGATTAAATCCGGTTACTTTTAAACGTTTAAAAATGGGTGTTTGAGTTACTCTTAAAGACTCTGTGAGCTTTTCTTGCATTTGGCAACAATCGGCAGCAAGTAATGCTTCCATCTGCTCATCTCCCAACTCTTTTGGCCACCCAGGAGGTTCTTCGTCTTCCAAAAAAATGTTTTTGTTTATACTTAAAAGAAATGTCATACAAGAAGACTTGTAGTATAAGCTTTTGGACTGGCGATTTCCAATCCATGTCCAAAATATTGAAATGGAACAATGGAATACTAATCAAGGTACGCCACGACTAGAGTTATAGACCCAATAGTACTCAGCTTCTTCAGTTAAGTTTTATCTTACAAAATGGTTCATATTAAAATAATGTTGTGTGAAGAGTTTTCTATATAAATCAAGTTATTAGAAAGTGGTTTGGACTCAAATATACAGATCGATAGACGAGCATGGTTGTGACTACTTACTGAGACAATTTTAAAGTGGTACTCCTCTTCTGGTAGATATCCTTAGTTCAGAACTCTTTTTGGGTTCCAAAATGTTTCAATAATGCTACTCATGAAATGAGTTTGATAACCGGATATGATATAATTTTTACTCAGAACATCCCGATCAAAGTCCCCAGTCTGATTCATTTGAGAACCGTCAATTTTCTAAGCCTCTTCTCTATTGAGTCACTCAAAAAGTCATTTTGTACTTTAACCGCACCTCGGAATAGTATGTTTTTATAAATAGTTTCTAGTATTATTTTTTTGAGGAATTCAGCTTAACGCCAAAAACGTGAAATTATTTCGTTTGTAAGTTCTTCGTGAATCCAGCTAACTATAATATGAACTTATATCCTTCAAACCGTCAGATATGGATATTTGTTACACATTTTCTTGCATTTGCTTACTTCTTACTCAAAATTCTCTTACTATTTTATATCCGAGGCGTATTCAACCAAATGTGACAAGAATAATAAAATGCAATTTGCGCAATATGTAAACAAAGACACAGTAGACACACTTCAATCAGTGTGCAACACTAAAGCAATTAAAAATCGCGAATTCCAAAGTGATGCGAAAGTGATTTCTTCCATATGCCGCAAATGAACGTCGGTGGTGGCGACAGAGCTGGAGGATAGGCCATGTATTGCTTGCAGTCGGCCGACCAACAACATAAAGCGACGGTTGAGGCGTTGCCACTCGCTTGCAATGTGGAAAATAAATAAATTAAACGCCAACAAATAAATGTGAATATTTTTCTCAAAGTACCGAGTGTACATATGTATGTTCGTATGTAAGTATTTATTGCTAAGATGTGGTAAATGTCAACGTCTCAATGGCATTCTGGCATAAAAATAGGCTCAGCTGGACTATTTTTGAAAATTTACTTTGGAATTTGGTATTCTGTGTGTAATATGTGTATATATATGTATATATCTGTATACAGCGATGTATTTTTCTATGTGGAAAGTTGTTTACCAAGAATAGATGGAACAAGTAGTTGTGCTCAGATATTATCTAGTGCTTCAAGTTTTTCAAGTGGATGCTTCTATTTCGATTTCGATTGCAGAGATATGTTGCACATTTGACAAAAAGCACCGAATCAACACAGACAAAACAAAAAAAAAAACAAAAATGTATTTACTTGTAAAAATGTTATGAGCATAGATCTAAATATACACTAAATATCTAGCTGATTTTTAGTGTATTGACATTAGGGTTGGGCAATTTTTTTTAAATTCTTTGAAATGGAACAAATGATTGATTCTTTGTGGAATATATACCTCTAAGTCTTTTTCTATATCATATAATATATTGTATAAAAGGAAAAGAAATCATCGCTTTGAGATTTGTAAAGAAAAAATATTAAAGCAAGTTTTCCATCTTTAAAACAGGAGAACGATCTCCAAGAAGCTCTTAAGCCGTGTTTCGACTCTCAGACTTTTTCAAAAAGTCAGTATGTTTGCTGTTTTTTGAATTCTCTATTTTCCCATTGTATAAAAATGCATACAAAAAAAAGGTTAATTAAAAAAAATTCAAAAAAATCCCCAAAGTTCAAAACCAAAACGTCTCGGAATCACCTTGGATATTGTTAATGGGCTCGATTCAAAAATTTGTGTCTGTTCGCTGTTTAGTACATGACTCATTAGAAAGGCACGCTGCGGTGATAAATTTTTAAAAATTTAGTCATGAAACCGTTTTCGTCCCAGGTGAATGTTACGAAATGAAGATAAAAGGTCTTTATGTCTATAAAATTTTACAGAAAACTGACAGTTCAAACAAGCTGAATTCGGAACTTTTGAAATCGGTATTTGCCTATCTCAGACCTGGCCTGATGATGGTAAAAATCGATTCAAGCCCTTAAGGTACAGCTTCAGAAGTGTCAAAAAATTATTCACCATTTAGGGAAAGTCGGTTCTACAAGAATATTACACGAAAAATAAATTTTCTAAATTTTTAACCCCGGATCTGTGAAGATCGTTCTCTACTTGATAGTAGCAGGGATTAATAACGGTTGTATATCAACGATAGCCTGACACTATAAAAAGTCAGAACTCGAGTACATCAGATTAAGTATATTTTCTATATTATATATCGGACCTTCTATTCAGACCCTTAAACTTATTATTTTACATCAATCAAAAGCATCGAAAAATCCATTAATTTAAAATTTCCAAGAAAGGTATCGCTCCGGGACTTTAGCACTCCTATTCTGTGCACTTGACAAATTCAACATCTTGATAATTTAACAATATTGACAATGTATCAAGATTTTTCTATTCTGTGTCATCTCTTTAATGAAGCTTAATCAGGTCATGATACGGACGCAAGCATGGCTCGACTCACACAACCTTCAGCTCGCTACGGAAAAAACAGAGCTACTATCGCTAAAAAATAAGCACAAAATATTCTTGGGTCACAAAAAGCAGTAAACTAACTAAGCGTAAAACTGGAGCCCAGACTAACTTTCTGGGTACAAGTCCAGCCTGCCGCAGGAAAGGTATCGAAAATCACCTCTCAACTGATCAGACAATCTGTGTCCTATTATACGGAGATGAGATTTGGGCAGATGTGCTTAAAAAGGAAACCGGCTCATAGTGCATTGCCTCGCAGCCTTCAGATTTGCAGTATCAGGCCGTTTAATATTAGTCATAAGCCTTATTGGGGCCTTAATTGATCTTCTAACGTACGAAAGAAAACAGCTGTGGGAGCCAACGAAAAGATCCGAAAATAACATGAGCGCAATAGAACAAATAAAGAAAGATACAATAACAACTTGGTAACAAAGATGGGAGAATGTGAGTCGTGGCAGATCGACGGCCAGACTAATAAAAGGTTAGACTTATGAACAAGCCGTTAATTCGGAGAAGTCGATTTTTACACAACCCAGCTGTTATCCGCTCACGGATACTTCAAAAAGTACTTCCACAGAATATGGAAAGTCAAAAAACCGTCGTGCTTATACAACGACGTGAATGAAGACGACGCCGACCACACATTCTTTGATGTGTGGGATCGCAACGAGAATGCACTGCCGCGGAAGACCTCGTTAATCCAATAAACCTGAACAATTTAGTCATTGCCATGTTGCATTATCAAGAAATACGCAGCAATCTTGCTAAGCAGCAAAAAGTGGGATCTTGTGCGCAGATGTAAATGTCTCCAAGAAATAAATGGAACGCCACCTTGAACAAATGTGTTCCCAGTTAATTTTAATGACCTGCAAATGGCACATACCGTTGCTGACGACAGCACTTTGCCGAAGGCATTTTTCACAACCCCATCACCTGTTATCCGCTCAAAAATTATTACTAAACGAATTTTTTACTATAAAAAAGAATTCTCTGAATAATTTAATAATAAATAATAGCTTTCTCGATAAAGATAATTTTTACCTTATAAATAATTTAATAAACCATTAAGTATCTTTTGCGATGAAATTTCTTTTATAATTTTGAAAATATTCATTAAAATTCGTTTCGTATTCAAATAATTGCCGCACCCTAATATTCAACTCTATTTTTGTACCACTGAATCTTTATGCTGATCTGTCCGCACACTCGAAGTGAAGTCAGTGCCAATTATAATCTCGCAGATGTTGAAATAATCGAAATGAATCTGTTTACACATCCGAAATTAATTGAAAAACTCACTGAGGTAAAACACCGTACCGACAACGAGTGCATTTAATGGCGCGGAGTCGACAAAGAAAGCATTCGCAAAGCATACACAAACACATACGAGCATATGTGAACTATGTAGGGATCTTCACGTATGTGGTTATGTGTAGATATGTGCTGAGAGTACACACAAACAAACAAATGACGAGCGCGACCAAGAATGTGGAAAGCCATTTTTGCCCCTTTTACCGTTAGCGCGCGGAGTAATTTACATATTTTTGGCAAATACAGCATGGAAATTAGTGTATATGTGTATAAGTATGTATGTAAGTATATACATATATCTATGTCTCTGTGTCTTTGTAGAAATCTCTGAATGGCTCCTATGCACTTGATTTGGTTCATTTTTGGGGCGCACAATCTTCCATGCAACTTGCTGTAGTGCAATATGTTGCATGTTGTGGTATGCCACATGCTTGTACATACATATCTACTAATATTTACTTATGTTTATGGGCCGCCTTTGTGGCATGTTTGTTCGTCAAGTGTTTAATTGATTTCATGTCATTGTGAACATACCATTAATTATTATTTATGGCGCAATTGTGGCGCGGGATGCGTGATTTCTTTGTGTGGCAGGTCGGCACTTTAACAGATTTTTCTCATTAATTTAGACAAAGACACGCATGCACGTTTACTATTTGAGTTCTTGAAAGCCGCAACTTAGAATTTATTAATTTCAACTTCTTATGCGTTTCATAATTTTTCTTTCTCTTTACAGTCGCCATGGAAAACCAGTTTGGGGTCGTCCTATAAGCCGAGTGGATCCAGTGCGGTGAGTAGCATTCTTTATATATTGAAGGTAGGGTATGACCCTTTTAAAACAATGTCGTAGTAAATATTTTAAGTTTGAAGCACATGTTGTCATATTTGAAGACGAAAGTTTGCGCATGTGGGAACCCTTCTAAATTCTTTTTTTTATTTGTAAGTTTTCTTAAACCTTAGTTGACCACCCTGGCTTCGATTATTACAAGCCCTTTCTTTCTTGTTTGTAGTTATAATTAAATAAAAAATTAAAACAGGTGGCAACACTCAACGAAATATATTTAAAATTTTAAGCATTCTACCGTCTTTATGTTATTTCATTTCTTTAATGTTTTTTTAATAGCATTTTTCAAACGGGTGGCAATGCCGAATTTTTTGTTTTAAGTTTAAAATTTAAACTTGCTTTTAGAAATTAAGCTTATATTCTGCATTTGTTTGTCATTGTTTTTTAAAAGTATTTTAAATTATTGGCTTTCTTAAGCTCTTCTGGTTTAATACTCGCATTCTATTAAACTGAAAACGTTAACTTCGGCTGCATTGAAGCTAGAATAAGTTTCACAGATGAATTTCTTATAGCCACTACAGGTATATACAAATCAGTAAGTTTAAATATCAGTTATGAACAATTTATTCAAATTTGTAAAACTATTAATGTAAAATAAAAAATTTCCGTACAAGAATTTCATTTTGAGTGATCAATTTGAATGGTAGCTAAATGCAATAGTGGTCCGTATCGGCCGTTCCAAGAAACGATCAGCTTATTGTTGAGAACAGGATGTAAGCCAAATTTCAGATCGATATCTCTAAAACTAAGGACACGTATATGCAGACAGGCGGATAGACAGGTAGACAGACGGTCATAGTTATAGTGGGTTTTTCAATAGGGACGCTACAAAAGTAGATCGATTGGGGGAGCAAGCGACGTCTTAGTTTTCCGCGCTCTTTTGACATTTCTCTTCAGTAAGGTTTGCCATTCCATCATGGAAAAATATACGAACACACAACGATTTGAAATTATTAAAACTTACTATCGAAATCCGGAGGCAATGGCCAAAATTTTAAGAGCGCTACGTCCAATTTATGATCGTCATAATCGTTCTGTTACTTCAACAATTGAGCGAATTGAATGATAGGGACTTTGACAATATGTAGTTCCAACAGGGCGACGCCACAAGCCACACAGCGAATGTCACAATCGATATATTGAAAACCAAGTTTGGCCCAGTCAATTGGCCGCCTCGGTCGTGCAAGCCTATGGTCTATGACAACAAACCAGCAACGATTGATGAACTTCGTACGAATATAGAACCTGGAATTGCAGCAGTGTCGGCCAATTTATGCTTGAAAACCGTCGAAAATTGGGTTCAGCGTCTGGACTTCTACAAGCGTGCCCTTAGTGGCCCTGCAAAAGAAATTGAGCTTCATACATAATGGCATCGAATGCACTCTCCAGAAATAAAGAATTTCATTGATATCCCCAAACGTTACTCTGCGCTCTTATTGAAAAACCCGTTATTTAAGTATATAGAGTCCTTCTGAATGTTACAAACTTCATGACGAACTAAATATGAGTACACCGTGTGCCGAGCATAAGAAGTTCGATGATCACGTCCGACAAGTTTAAATAAGGGAGTGAGAGTATGCAAATTAATGGAGTTTCTTAGAGTAATGTAAGGATGCTACTTCTCTTGGGTCTAGAAACGAAACTCTATCTGGTATCGCATTGGCATACCAGTTTAACCTAACCTAATGAGACCAACATTTCTCACCAGATGACTCTTTTATGTTTCACATGGCATCATTATGAGTGGTTTCCTTAAGAAGTTTTGACAAATATTTTCTAACTATCTGAAGACTGCAACTTTCTTTTCAAAGTTTGCGGGTTTAAGCAAATATGTCAAGAAATATGTTAACATATGTGGAAACTTACGTCAGTTTCTTTGAAGGCTTGAGGTAAGACGAGACAGGGTTATATTTAAGCAATAAACTTCTTAAAGAGAAGAACCAGATGATATAGAACTACTAGGCACTAACCTTGTGAGATTTTTTTTATATTAGTAAGTTTTCGAACCATGACTCTTACCAAAACAGCTAATTCACCTTTTATTGATTTCACTTAGTAACTCAGTAATTTTAATACTTTTATATTTTTTCGGTTTTAACTCATATCCCTCATATAATTTCATTTTTAGTACTCCACCCGCGATGATATTGGCAGTTCACGTTACACATCTCTAGCTTCACCCAGCACATATCGGCCATCTTTCGCTGGTGGCACATATCGCATAAAACGCGATCCACCTTCAAGCCTGCAGACACCCTCCTACACAAGCCGCTACACACCAAGTGTAACGAGTCGCACCACACCGGTAGTGGACTCTACTGCCGACCTTAATGGCACAAAATCTAGTCAACTTAAGCGTTATACAACATCAACCACTAGTAATCTCAATAAATATGGCTCATCACGCGAACCAAGCCCAGCTGCACTCGAAATTACAAATCGCATGCGCAGTCGAGAGCCAAGTCCAGTTTCGCGTGCACTACGTGGCAAGTCGAGAGATCCGAGTCCCGTGGTCGATACTAGTTGTAAGATTGGTTACGGTGGTCTCAATTCGTATCGCATGTCCACACCAAAATCCACCAGCAGTAGTAGTTACAATTCAAGGTATAGTAGCGGCAGTACTGTTGGACGCGCGTCTAGCGTGGCACCTACAATGCCACCGGATAAATCTATTTCATATTTAACTGCCAGTGACTTTCATGCGCGTTCGGTAAGTCGTGCGCGGGAAACCGCAGCGAGGAAGTCCAACGAGAAGGAGATCGAAGAAGAGGAGCCGGTGCAGCCAGCAACGGTGGTGGAAAAGAGTGAGAGTGAAAGTAGTAGTACAGAAGAGGAGGAAGAGGAAACGTTTGTCGCTGTTTCGGTGGTCACCAGAGCCACATCGCCAACGCCACCCGGCAGCGCAACAACAGTACAAAGAACACGACGCATGGACATTGCAAAAACCATTGAAAAGACTATACAACGCTCGACACGCAAGCGTAAAACATTAGAGAAGGAAATACAGTCTGACCGACTCGATGATTCGACACGATATTCACGTTTCGGTTTGGGTAGTCGAGTACCATCTTACAGTCCGCACACGGAAAGCCGATATTCGTCGACAAATTTACGTTATAGTAACAGTCCGCTGTCGTCCGTCTCAAAGTCTTCCGCTTCGAATGCTTCCAGTACCAATAGCGTAGAAGCCAAAAAGGATACTACAGCAAAAGGTACACGCTCAAACGGCAGCAGCAAATCCAAATTATCACCACCTAAAGTTGTGCGTATCAGCTCCAGGCAATCATCCGTCGAAAATCTCACTGCCACCACAAATGCTAATAAACCACCTGCACCGCCGAAGGCTGAGTCGCCAACTAAAAGTAGTTCTAACAGTACACATGTGCCCACAAAGCTACCGAATAAAGACTTTCGAAAATCCGCTTTGAATGTTGGACCCACCGACCGTCCACGTAAGTCACGTACGCCCAGTAGCGGCACAGACTCAGATCCAGTACAACAAGCACACAATGATTTGGCAAATGGCATGGCACAGCGTAAAGAACGTTCGCCGAGTGCTGGTTCTGAGGTGAGTAATGTGTCGGCTGCCTCAAGTAGACGTAGCAGTACGGCAGGTGATAATAAGACACGACCACGATGTCATGCCAAAAAATCCTCCTCGTCATCATTAAGTCGTCACAATAGCAATAATAATTTAAAAAATAGTGCACACAAATCATGCACACCGTCAACGTCTTCCACTACTTCGACCAGCTCAACAACCACTGCCTCGTCATCGAGTGGCGCGGAGAGCTCGAGCGAGCTGAGAAAATCAAACAAAAAGCACGGCAAGAAGAAGAATATCAACACCCACAATAAAGATCACACAGCCAATAATTCGAGTGTGACAAAGTGTGCGACAACTAGCACAGGTGATTCTAATGATTCGTCGTCGAAGCGAAGAATAGATGAAAATAGCAAGGCGACACAGCAACCACCGGCGCTGCTAAGTACAAACGATACGTCCGCGACAGCGGCTGTTGAATCATCGCGCACAAATTCGAGATCGCCACTCGCCAGTTCGCAAGAGAAGTCTTCCAACCGATTGCAAAGATTGTCGTCTGTATCAAATTTTTTTGTTGCTCGTCAGAGCGATGCAAATAGCGAACCGATTTTCATTGAAAGCTCCGACAATTCGGGGGGCGATTCAGAGACGGGTCAGCTAATTGGCAGCAGTCTTACGGCAGCAAGCAAATCGAACACATCGCCAACGAATAACGCGACCACAACGACAACGACAACGACTGATCCTGCACGTACGGAAGCAGTATCAGCAAAAGTAATTACAGTAGCTGAATTAGAACCAAACGCCGCGACGTCCAAACGTAACTGTGACGATACGAGCCTCGATAGCTTTGAGGATAAGACATCGACATCTGCGAGAAGTCCGCAAAGTCTGACGAAATATAGCAACGCAACCCCAGATTGTAGCAAGTCTACAAAGTCAACGAAATCTAGTAGTACACACTTCCCGCACGAAACAACAGTCACCGACACGGCGGCGATCACCAGTGAAGCGGTAACAGATTCCTACACGACCACGGCCACTACGTCCGAGGAAGAGCAAGACGAATCGAGTTGGTGGCAACACACAAGTCGACAGATAGATACAGCATCTGCTTTGGGTTATCATCAAAAGGACGATATGCGTTTCAAGTTGAGACACATCGATTCTGGTGAGACTGCCTGGTGGTTACGTAACGACGACGATGACACTTTGGCCGACGTAGATTTGAAAACACTCAATCAGGAAGAGGAAGATCACAGTGAGGCCACAACAGCGCCCACGCAATCATTAACCAACAATTCGGATGAGCATAATAACACATCATCGCAGGCTAAGTACAGTTGGTGGACGAGTGACAACAACGATGAGCAGGTAGAGACGGAGGCGGTGGAAGCGCATAATGAAAATGATCAAAATGAAACGAATTATAGTGATGGGCGAACAAGTGCGTCGTATTACAAAGTGAATGGTGATAGTAAACAAATCGCAAGAAGTCACTGTACGCCCGAAAAGCCCTGGTGGGGTGACTCGAATGAAAATAGCAATGCCGATAGTAAGAGTAACGGACGCTTGGAAAAATCGAATAGTGCAACGAAACAAAATGGCACAATACAATTGAAGATTTGTCGTGTGGAGTCCGGCGAGCAACCTTGGTGGTTGAGTGAAGCCGACAAGGAGCCAAAGCATGCAGAGGAAGAGGCGGTCGTTGAGGCCACCGTCAAGTTACCGACACGTAAATCGCAGACTGTAGAGCGCTCAACTAGTAGCGGCAGCAACAATGCCAGCGATGATAAGCGCTGGTGGATGTCTGGACCCATGAAAAAACAGTTCACTGTGCGACGCGTGGAGTCGGGCGAGAAAGCTTGGTGGCAGCAAAATGATGAGGATGAGTCAAATAACCAAGAAGCACAAAGACAACCGACAAACGCTAATGTAGTGCGCGATAAGTCCAATGAAACATTGTGGTGGCAAAACAACGAAGAGCCAGCGATCGAACCGCATGCACCGGTGCGGTCACGTATCTACCGCAGTGATTCGACGGAAAAAGCCTGGTGGCTGCAAGACGACGAAGAGCAAGTGACACACACACAAAATGGACAGGTACCGAATGGAGATGCGGCGGCGGTCGGTGAACATAGAGTAGATCACGCCGATACAGAAGTGCAGCGGATCAATAACGGTCAGCTAACTGGGGCGCAACAACAAACTTTTGGCACCGAACTAAGTAATTCGTTCAATTTCGAATATTCAGAGCGACCGCCGCCGCTGGGACAATGCGCCAGCCCAATCGACCTTGAGCAACAACTGCCACAACAGCTGCCACTCAAACAAACACCAACGCGCAATCTAAATCAGTGCAAATCCCCTTACGATAACATTCCAATGGCGAAAGTTCAAGTGAATCACTACTATCAGCCCCAATACGCTCAGCAGTCGTCGAGCGCAGCAGCGGCCGCCAATTCACCACAACCACCTTACTATCACCAGCAGCAACAACAACGACAAACACAACAAGCAGCTGATTACTACACACCATATGGTAAAAGTGTATGTGGTGAAAAGCTCTTCATTTCACGTCACCAGAACATTGATGAGCTTTTAGGTGGTTCGTGTCGCCCATTAAGTCCGATCTTCTTGGATGGCAGCAACAATAGCTTTGCTACAGTGCCGGCGAATCGTAATCTCTTCGTAGAGGAGATCACACCCGATCAAGTGCGCATACATGACAGCACAGCGCAAATGCCGGTCATTCAACGCATGGAGAGGTGAGTGACGTTCAAGTATTGAGCAATGTGCGTATGTGTGTGTGAATGGTGAGAAGCTGTTGTATTGGAGTATGAAATGTTTGTTTTTTTAATTCTTTCGTTCTATTTTGGTTTCCAAATTTATTTATGTGTTTTTATTTTTGTAATTAGGGATGAATGGGATAATTATGGAAATGGAAGCGCGACACAACCACCGGCTGTTTATGAACGAAAAATGGTGAGTGGAGATTTTATTGTTATTCTTATATTGATGTGTGTGTACATACTTGTATGTATGTATAGATATAAATTAATTTAAAGCTTTCGTTGGTTGATCCGAAAGTGGGTCATTGTTTTTGAATCTTCAAATCTGAGAATCGGAATAGCACGATTCGCGTAATTAGTCGATGAATTATTCGATAAATGGCTTTAAAAGAAGCATTACTAGATTGATGCTACCAGATGTTGGCTTTAACATATCATACACTTTGTGCGCGAGGAAAAATTTTAACTTGATTGAAGTTGAGATCATAAAAATACAACTTTTTTTGAAGTGACTACAATAAGTTGAAAAATATTTGAGTATAGTCTTTGAAGAACTTTTTCTTTTCATCTCATATTCATTATAACATTCCAACCATTTAATGGAAAAGTCTTCATAAGAAAATCACATAATTCTCGGTCAATTTTTTTCTCGTGCAAACCTGCAGCCTTCATTCTATTTTGACTTCTAATATTCCTTATTTGTAATTTAAAACCAAGCAAATGGCAGCTTGAAAATTAAGTAATGCCAAACGCTCTCATATTCAAAAAGCTTCAATTTGACCGTGTTCTTAGATTTAAAATTTGAAGAGCCAACTAGCTGTAGGTAATAGGATAGTAAAAAATCGGTTAGGAACTATTCAGTTTCGAAATGAGTTATTAAATTAAATGGCATTAACCCCAAACCTGAACGGATCATGACACAAATTTCTACTTGTGAACAAAGTATAGGGTGATCCATATTGAGGTTCCTTACTTATTTAAAGAAAAAAACACAGAAACGTCAAATTTAATAGGGAATTTTATTATTATTCGAAAGAACATTCTTTGGAATTTACTTTTTAAAGATTATCTCTTTCAAATGTTAACCGCGTACGTCTTAGATGGTCCATCAATTAAGGCCAAGTTTCGATGACTCGTTCGAGGATTTCGACTGGCGAATGACACGTGCGATGTTTTACTTCAAGGCCTGAATGGAAGCGGAACTGTCCGCATAGACTTTAGACTTTACATATCCCCATAGAGACAAGTCTAACGGTGTGATATCATAAGATCTTGGTGGCCAATTGAACGGCTCAAAACTTGAAATAATCTGCTCAGCGAAGTGTTCTTTCAATAAATCCGTTGATTCATGCGATGTGTGTTATGTGACGCCGTCTTCTTAAAACCAAATGTTGCCGAGCTCACGAACTTCAATTTCAAGCGTCAAATAGTCGGTTATCATGCCGCGATAACGGTCGCCATAGACGGTTACGTTCTCACTGGCATCATTTTTGAAGAAATATGGACCGATGATTCCACCGGCCCACAAACCACACCAAACTGTTGTTTTTTTACTGAATGAAATGATAGCTCTTGACTCTCTTCAGACTGCTCTCTATCCCAAATTTGGAAATTTTGCTTGTTTACATAACCATTGAGCCGGAAATGGGTCTCATGGGTGAACAAAATTTGGCTCGAAAACGTCGGATCTTCTTGGAAATTTTCAAGAGCCCATAGAGCGAAACGATGTCGCTTGGGAAGGTCCAGCGGCTTCAGTTCTTGCTCAAGTTATATTTGAGATCTTGACGTAAAATGTGCCGGGTTGTTCCATACGTCAGTCCGAGTTGCTGCGAACGGCGTGGAACCAACTCTCCACTGTCTGCGTGTACACTCTCAGTACGGCTGCTAATTTTTCTTCACTGCGTGCTGGACGTCGTCTATTCGGTCGAATATTATCCAATAACGAATGCTGGGTCTCAAGATGGGAGACGGTGTTGTGAATAGTATGCTCAGTAGGCCGATTATGTTAACAATTAGTTGAGCAAAGCGCGCGAAATACATTCTTTGCAGGACGTGAATTTTCGTAATAAATTTTAATGAAATTATGGAATAAGTTTTGCGTTTCAGATTTTACAGAATGAAGACATTAAGTTATTCATACTGTATTGTTTTCGTTTTCACTATCACGCTTCTCTTCTTCTCGGATGGTTATCAGAGATTCGCTAAACTTTGGGAAGTGAAGAATCGAACGAAAAACTGGCATACATATGCCTTATTGTAATGAATTAAACTGTATACTTTTTATCAGAAGTGGTGAATGAAATATAGCTCCATTATAGGAAAATACAAGATAGTGCCATATATTCGTAGTGAAATTTGGTAATAGTAGGTGAAGTACAAGAGGATAAAGTGAATATAACATAATATGCTAAACCATCTATAACTCGAGAAAAATCAAATAATTTTAGAGCGATGATTAAAATTTATACAATCAGCTGACAGAGGGTATTGTAATGTCTTCAAGAAGAGGAGGACTTTAGTCTCGGAGTTAGGAGTCTCGGTCTCAACTCTGTGTTGAATAAAAATTTAATAGCATTAGCAAGAATAATAATTTGTGATTCTACTTGTCGAATAAAAAGTCGTAGTTTCCTTAGACTATGATTAGTGATGTAAATTACGTGATAATGAAGGAGGTAGTTGAGCAGTATCAATATTGGGTCGCTAGTAGTAGTACTATAATATACTAAAATTAAAATTAACTAAATTAAAATGAAATTTTAAGAAAATTTACTATCAAAATTCAAAGCTATGTATATATGTATTTATATAAATATACATATCTATGTATTTATGTTTTAACAATGTCCGCATCCATACATACATATGTACATATATACGATTATATATTGATATCCATTTGGATTTCTCGAAGCGAAACAGGTGGCGTTCCACCAACCATGCACCCTCTATGTATTTATAATTATACAAAAACAACAAAAATCACGAAAATGCATTTATAATTGTACAAAAATAACAAAAAAAACACCAAACGTTGGCTGTGAGCCAAGTTGTCGCCAAATATTAAAAGCGTAAATAAATCTGCCAAAATATGACAACACAATTAACATTACGAGTATAAGAAAGGACACAAACTCAAGCGATTATTAGCAATAAGCAGACAAGTACACACACATATACTTGCACAAATATATATGTAAGTACATGCATATATACATATGTACATTTGTATGTGTGTAATTTTTAGAAGCAATCGCAAGCAGCAACGAAAATCACTTAAATGAAATAAATTAATTGACCGGAGCAAAAAATCGCCAGATTTGTCGCACAACAAAATAAACATTTTAAAAACAACAACAAAAGCAAGGAAAGTAGAGATTGTGTATAAATTTAGAAGAAATACGCCACAAACAAGCGGCAAAGGTCAAAGAGCCGCTGAGCTGTGCGGTAAATGCTCATTGAATGTGCGTGCAGTTGTTGCTGTTGTGCGTGTGTGTGTGAGTAGTGCTGCTTGTAGATCTGCAAATATGATTCACACATAGCAGCGCTGGGGTTTTCTGCGTCGCTGTTTCGGCCGCAATTTCAGCAGCGCGTATTTTTTCGCAAACTCTACGCCGTCGAATGATTCAATTACCAGAGTCAATTGCAGCGAATTAAAGTGAAATATTCGTAGACGTGCGCTTCTCGATTTCCTTGAATTGTTTACTGCGAATTTTTTTTGTTTCTTCTTTTCGTTGTTTTGTTTTTCAGCAATCAAGTTTGACACTTAACTTTTCTATTTTATAGCCATGTTATCACATATGCCTAACATACACACACATACATACATTCATAAAAATTTTAGTTAGTCACTTTATATGTGTTTATGTTATGTTAGTATGTGTGAATATTTTTATGCGAGCATTAAAAATTAAATGTGAAGATGCTTGCAATAAAATTGAAGAAATAATTAAAATAAAATAATTAAAAAGTTGAATGTACTCTGGACTTTTATGTGCTTTGATTAAATTTAGTAAAAGAACAATACATATGTATGTAAATACATAAACAATGTTTAATCTGCACAACAACAACAAGAAAAACGTTAACATCGAATGTATCGAAGCTGTAATACCCTTCACAAATAAAAAAAGTTTCTGTACAAGAACTAGACTTTGATTATTTGTGTGACAGCTATATGCTATAGTTGCCCGATCTGAACAATTTCTTCTGAGATTGCAGCGTTGTACCAAATTTCATGAAGATATCTTATCAAATAAAAAGTTTTTTATAGAAGTATATAATTTTGATCGTTCAGTTTGTATATCAGCTATATGCTACAGTAGCCCGATCTGAACAATTTCTTCTGAGTTTTGCAGGTTTCTTTAGGAAAATAATTTGTGCCAAATTTCATGAAGATATCTTCTGAAATGAAAAAGCTTTTCATACAAAATTTGATTTTGATCGTTCAGTTTGTATGACAACTATACGCTATAGTAGTCCGATATCGGCGGTTCCGACAAATGAGCAGCTTCTTGGTGAGAAAAGTACGGGACGATATTTCAAAAACTGAGCGATTAGTTCACTTATAAATATATAGACGGACATGGCTAAATCGACTCAGTTTGTCCCGCTGATTAATTACATACATATTTTATAGGGTCTCCAAAGTTTTCTCCTGGGTGTTGTAAACTTCATAGCAAACTTAATTCACCTTGTTTAGGGTATGAAAACGGAAATATTTACATGTAGTATGTGTTTAAATGCACGTCAAATATCCGCATTGGTAATATTGACACGGTAAACTGTCGGCATTTTGACTTTAATGTTTCCAAAAACAAAGAGATCGATATTACTTATGTACATATCTGTGTACGGTTTGTATATATTTTAAATGTAAATTTACAGTTCACATGCATATTCGAAGAAAGTTGTAAAATAACGTTTATCCTTCAAGTTGATTAAACTTAATTTTTTGCAACTTTCGGTTAAAGTTATTGAAGAACACTTCGAATTTTTTTACAAAAAAAAATCCAAAATTCCACCAAATTCTTTTAATTATGTCCATGTTGTCCCTTCATTGTTAAAATTATGTAAAAAAATCCTGTTTCCTTTCGCTTCCTCATTGAAGTTGAAAAAGATTTGTTTACTCTTAACCTAATTGACGCTATTCTTCGTTTACAATCAGAAGGTAAAGCTAATGCATTCGTCATAAGCGCTAAACTGACTCTGTGATTGTCATTGATTCGCCGAGAAATGCAATTCGCAACTCACTAAGCGAATTGGTGAAGCTTCACCAGCTATTCAACCAGATTGCCAGCACTGCCTTGCACTTCTGATGCGACCTTGCGTTAACCTCTGACGCATGCGCGAATTTTGCTGCTGTCTTTTTGCCAAACTAATATTTTTGTGAACGATTGTAAAGTTCTATGAACTTAAGGCTTAAAATATTAACTCAGCATTTATAATACCTTCATTGGTCTCCGTCTCCGGTATAAGCTTAATTATATTTATATTTTTGTCTGAAAATATATCTGACCATAACTCTTTGTCCTGTTTTAAATATTCATTAAAAAAATGGGTATAATATGCCATTCAATCCAGTAATTACTATAATCACAGGTATAACTCCAACTCCCGTCAAAATAGAACAAAGCTGTAGGATCTGGCGAATATGTTAGAGAGTGAGCCCAGATTCCATCAAGAGGTATTCCATCTAAGGAAGGTTGAAATGTAAATATACACTTTCACAAAAATACTTACTACCAAAGCTCGACTTGTTATTGTTGTAGCGACAGAAAACCTTTCTGAAGTAATTTGGGCGAATGCTGTTGAGTTGTGAGTCCCTGACTCATTTGTCGTAAGACCGACTTCGTTTTGATCAGTTTATGTTTGAAATCACCTCCGTCGAGTATAACAATCAGCGGTTTTGTGGTCATGGTCCCTAGTCACCGTCTCCACGATTAAAATGTAAGGACTTTTACTTAACCCTGTATAAATTTCTTCGAAAAATTGCATGTAAATTTGCCTAATGAACTTTTCTAACTTCGTAAGGAGCCCAATTAGTAAAATGTTCAGGCCAAAGTTCCGTCAGAAAGAACCTCTCCGAACGGCAATATGTATTTATGCATTACGTTTTGGTTCTAATGCTTTTATTGTTGTTTTGATTAATACAAATATTGAATTGCAAAGTTTCAATCTGCTATAAAACCATTCAATCGATTTTTATTGCTCTACTTACACATGTGTGTATACACTTAAGGTTAAACTAGAATTCTCAAAATACTTTGGCAATTTCGGTTGGTTGAAATGAAAGTTTGAAATACTATATGATCCTTAACTCTATCAAGGGACTATTTTACCTTCGCTTTTAAGATATTGTCTCGGATTATAAAGTAAAAGTTCCCATCAGTTCCAGAGTGTGTAGGCGACGATAGAAGAGTCAATGAATTTATATATTATTTCCCAATTTTCCTTTTGCCTGGTATAACCTCGATGTTGGGCTAAATTTCGCATGTTAATGAAGGAACGTTCAACATGGAAAGTCGTTTGCCAAAAATAATACTTTTCTACAATTAAGTATGTATATAATTTTCTTACTCTTCTTTCCTGTTGTTAAAAGTATGGTTTACAGCAATATAATCCAGAACTCTCAAATCACATTAACAGTGTCGCCACTTACTTGGCTTCGTTATAGAAAAAATTAACAGACGGTCAAATACTTGAAGCAAAGATATTGCTCTTGGATCCTTAATATCCATTTTGTCATCACATTTAATTGTTATTGAAATTATCCGTTTTCGTACTCCAAAAGTAATGCCTTTATAGCATTGACAGACGGCAGCGTTAAACCAGATTAATTGAATTTTTCGGGATTAGTTCAGGAGTTACCACAGCTAACTCCGTTGCTGAATCCAAAAATAACTCTCAAAATTTTAGGGAGTTTGTGAGATTTTCGTTGGAAACATTGTTAAAAATGGCCAATTTTCATCTATTGTGAATGAAATACAAGCAACCCTGACAGCTGTTTATCAAATTCTCAATATAATACCAATAAAACTTTTATGTTATAATGCATTTTTAAAAATAATGTGTTGATATGATTTTGTAATAAAAAATGGTTTGGTAAAAATTGGTCGGCTAACAACCGTAATGTTTATCTTCTATCAATTTTCATTGAAAATATTATAAAAAGGACAATGAGCTGTTTATGAGAGTTTCAAACACGCATAGCTGCCGTCTGTCACCTACAAATTTGGATCTGATTAAGTGCGCAGTTAATCCGGATTAACGCTGCCGTCTGTCAAGGCTATTACACTACGTTTTAGAAGAAGGGAGTTTAAAATTTCGTACCCAACACTTTACTGAGACTTCTTGTATTATCGGAAGACTTGTTCACAAGTGTCTTTATCACACAAACAAGCAAGTGCACATATACAATAAATACCTCGAATGTAAGTGGGCGAAGAAGTTCCTTTAAATTTTGTTTGCCGAATCAAATTTCTGTTGCCGTAGTGTTCAGAATTTAGGAAAATGTCTTCGGTGATACAAATTATTCAAAAAGGGTCAAAAATGGAAAATAAAATATCGGAAGGAAGGATAAGTGGAAACCATTTTGAAAGATCATTTAAACCTAAAAAAAGGGGAGCAGAATAGTTCCAAAATCACTAAATTTTCTTCGAAAAAACCAACGTTGCCTTAACGTCTGAGAAACAATGGTTTCCCACTACCAGGATGTCATAAAATGTATTATTACTAGCGATGAGTCTTGGATCTATGTTTACCACCTAGAAAAGACGATCAGTCGGCCGAATTTCGAGGCCAAGGTGAGGCGAAGACGTAAAAAACACGTCGAAGCAGGCCAGTTTTCTTCGATTATCGAGTTGTGGTACACTCTGAGTTCTTTTCGACCGGCCAAATTGTGAACACGGAATACTACTTGAGTGTTATGCGTCATTTGCGCGAAGCTATTTGTAAAAAGAGTCCGGAATTATGAATGGACAACTATTGGTTTTTGCACCATGATAATGCACTGCTGCATACTGCGTTGATTCTTCGTGAGTTTTTCTCCAAATTTTCAACCAATATCTTTCCGCAACCACCGTATTCGCCTTATTTAGCTCCGTGTGACTTCTGGCTATTTAGAAAACTTAAACTACCGTTCCGGGGAAACCGTTTTAAGTCAATTGAAGACATTAAACGTGAATGATTATTTCAGAAATATACTATAACAACTGTCTCGAGGATTGGAAAAAAAACGTTGAGGGAACGACATAGGCTTTGAAGAATAAATAAAGACTTTTTTTAACAAAGTCTTACTATTTTTTGCTCATAGCAGTTAAATGCAGCCTTTCATTAACATTCATAAATAAATATGAAATAAGATATCAACTATAAAAACGTGTAAGAGGAACATAAAAGCACCAAACGTATGATAAATATGCAGACAAAGTCGGCACTTGCCGCATAAATTAAAAAGACGTTCATTCATCACGCCTCGGTCGTACCGGCCGAATGAAGTCAGTTTAACGCACCGTCATTTCCCCATATTCCGGAGAATCCAACTCATGCAAGAAGCGATTCTCGCGAAAACGCTGTTGATACTTGAGAAAAAAGATTTTGATAAATAAATATAAATAAAATTTTAATATGAAATTCCAGCAACAACTAAATTATGAATTCATATGGAGTCTTGAAGACTCGGTGGCTAGGATGAGTGTTATCTTTTTATTATATCTGTTTAAGTAAATAATTGTTTTCTGCGTTACAAATGTTTTTTACCTTTTGCGCTAATATCCTCGTGTAAATGAAGTAATCAAGGTCATTACTTAAAGATATTATCAAATAATTGCAAATATTCGTTACATCCTATCGCGCTAAATAGACAAATTTCTCATAATTTTAATAACGTTTATGTATAAATGTATGTATGTACATATGTACAGCATCGACAACAACCACATGTGCAGATAAAATATTATTGAATCAAGCGAAGCAATGTTTCATGAACACAACAACAACAAATAAATATGAAATTATTACATTTGTTGGCGGCATTTATTCTGGCATTCTTATCGTTGTTGTTGTTGTTATTCACATTTGTAGGTATAAACATACAAGTGCACTGTGATTACCTTGTATAAAAATTCAAGACTTCTACCCTAGTCTGAAACTAGTCCAAATTGGTTAAATACTGGGTTCAGTTCATATTGTCGGCATTACATTCCATTTTCGTTCTAACTTTTGACGTTCGCAAAAGACCAAACTGGAGATCAGATTATTGATAATACTCATAAGAGTGAATGAAAGCTTCTTCTATAAATCGTTGAATTTATTGATAACATGTTTGATTAATGTACCCAGTATACTGAGAGCTCGTGTTCCCTGTACTGCCGCAGATAGTTTTTGGAAACATCTTATTATATGTATCTGGCATACACATATAATATGTCTCGTCCAACTTTTTCAAAATTAAGTTCCATGGGTTTAAGAGTGAGCCTCCTACTTTCACAAAATATCATGGTTGTGCGAGTCAGCGCTAGGACCTCGGAGCCCATATAAAACACTGGAGACATGTCTTAAGGCTATGACAACATGATCGATCTAGTTGGTAGCTTTTCTATCTGAAAACAGCCAGGTAGCTTGGTGAACTTTCCTATGCGGGAATCTAGTACTACATATGACCATATTTCGGGCTCCGCCGAAATCGATCAGCCTCAACCAATTTAGGAATGTTTCACCATGGAGCTGAATTTACCGAAGATTATGCTAAAGATACCTTCGTTGCCCACCCTGTTGTTAAAGTCGCCAATGACGATTTTGACGTCGTGGCTGGGTCAGTTCTCACAGGTGCGCTCCAAGGGCTCATAGAAGATATCTTTGATCACATCGTCCATCTCTTCCGTCGTGGCGATATGCTATAGAACTTCGCTTTGATGCGGATTGTGACTAGACATTCATCCACCGGGGTGAATGTCAGGTTTCGATGACGGAGTCTCGTTCCCACCACAAATCCCACACTGAATTTGTTTTTTTTTTATATGAGCACTATAATAAATGCCACAAGAACCCACCTGTCTCAGTTATTGTCCTATACATCGTACTTCTTGGACTCTTAGGAGGACATCAACCAGCTGGGCAGCGGTGACTTCTCAGTTAAAGGACCGGGCGTTCCAAAAGGTGGCTCTTATCCGAGGCTTCTTCTTTTCATTAGGGTTTTTTTAGAGAGAGGAGAGATGATTAACCTTCTCAATTTAGCTTTCAAACAGATGTTTTTGGTACCCAGAGGTTAGTTGGTCTTGGTCCGGTAGTAGTGAATGGTGTTCACATAGCTCCATCCACCTAATATTTTCACAAACAGATATAATGTTTTTGACAACGAGGTTAGGCATTCCTTAACCAGCCTTGAACGCTCGGTCCCAGAAGGAGGCTGAACTCCGAAGCAGTAAATCTACTGTCACCTTAATGGCAGCAACCTCAGCTCGAAATACACTCGAATAATTGAGAAATCTGAAACTGAAGTTGACAGAGAGTACCTGACAATATATCCCTACACCAACCTTCCACATTCGTAAAGAAATCATTGAGAGAGTTTGGTTTGGGGACTCTATTGCCCCAAAGTGATTTTCCAAATATCGAAC
This sequence comes from Bactrocera neohumeralis, assembly GCF_024586455.1. NCBI lineage: Eukaryota > Metazoa > Arthropoda > Insecta > Diptera > Tephritidae > Bactrocera > Bactrocera neohumeralis. Next base: position 29,522,569 of record NC_065923.1, read on the forward strand.
CGAATACTCCCGGCCGGCCTCATGTGAAGGTAGAGAGCCTTACAAAGATCCTTAAAAGAACTGCTTTTCACTACAGTAGAACTAGTTGCTAGCGCTCTCGTCTTACTGCTAGGTACATTATCAAGCCTACATTCGCACTGAATTATGTGTAGATATGTGAACAGCTATTCGATATTTTATTAAACTGTGATATTTGTTGTTTTCGTTGCTGCCACTGACTGCCTGACTGTGCCATTTCAGCTGAGACTTTGCTTTGAAGCTGTTGGTGAAGAAAAGACAAAAACAAAAAAAGCACAACAACAACAAAATCAACAAAAATTTGAGAAAAAATGCAGATAGCATTCGTCGTTTTGTCTGTGACTAATTTTTTGTGGTGACTCAGCCGACTCCACACCTCTCCAGTCAGCTCGGCAGCAAGCCAACCAACGAAGCAGGCAGTTAGGCGCATTGTCAGACACTGAACTGCTGGTGCTGTAGTCAGCCAAATGGCCATCAGTCGCCGCCAACAGCCAGACGCTGCAAAAACAACAGCAACAAAAACAACTCAGAGGTGTGCAACAATGCAATTTTGGTATTTTTCATTGCTGCAGACTTTATTCTAAGTATGAATGTGCGTGTATGTGTATGGATCGCTTACTGTAAACTGCGTCTACTTAATTCTGCAAATCTGCCATGGCGAATTGAAGTGTAGGTGTTGCGATTACTCGCCTTTCAATTTAGACAATTCTTTCATTCTTGAGTTTATTTCATATGCACTTGCATACAAACATACATATATGTAAATATATATATATATTCATACCGTACGTATTATATATGCTGCCACATATAATTGCATTTGTAAGCACAAGTGTTGTTGTTGCCGTCAGCGCGCTTTTCGAGGGCGAGTCGCATCAATGTAGGCACCCAAACACACGCACGCACATACTCACACACATATATATTTAAGAATTTTAGTTACGGAGGCGGTTGCGCCAATGCCTGATTTGGTCACAGCTTCTGATTGACGTGCTGAGATTGCTGCAGTTGTTATTACTGCTGGCGGTTTCATATTTGCGGTTCGCGGTTACATTCAAGTGCTGTTATACAAATGCATATAAGTATGTGTGTATCTTGCCTTTGCTGGCTGTTAAATCGGTGGCAGGCATTTTTTTATTGCAATCTTAAAGACATGCAAATTAATTTGATATATTTGATTACTCGTTGCGCTTGTTAAGTAAACAAAAGTCTCCCCTGTAAGATTATATAAGATTTGCAGTGATAAGATTGTATTTATTTTCGGGTCATAAAGTGATTTGGGTGTGGCGGCGATATGATGTGGCAAGTAATGCAGTGTGGGGTGAACTCTTCGCCTGTTTGTTTATGGAATGGTATTTCGAATGGAGTTTATAAGCTTTTTAGGGTTTTCAACAAAAACCATTTTCGTGGCTAGAAGGGCTGTTTTGTAACCTTCCCTTAACGAAAAGTCTTTAGCTTTAAACAATAATTAAAAAACAAATGTTCCCGATTTTTATACCCTGAACAGGGTATATTCAGTTTGTCACGAAGTTTGTAACATCCAGAAGGAAGCGTCGGAGACTCTATAAAGTATATATATAAATGATCAGTATGTTGAGCTGAGTCGATTTAGCCTTGTCCGTCTGTCTGTCTGTCCGTCTGTCCGTCCGTCTGTCTGTATATATACGAACTAGTCCCTCAGTTTTTAAGATATCCTTTTGAAATTTTGCGAACGTCATTTTCTCTTCAAGAAGCTGCTCATTTGTCGGAACGGCCGATATTGGACCACTATAACACATAGCTGCCATATAAACTGAACGATCGGAATCAAGTTCTTGTATGGAAAACTTTCACATTTGCCAATGTATCTTCACCAAATTTGGTATAGATTATTTTCTAAGGCAACAATGTAATCTCCGAAGAAATTGTTCAGATCGGTTAACTATAGCGTATAGCTACCATACAAACTGAACGATCGGAATCAAATGCTGGTATGGAAAACTTTTGCATTTGACAAGATATATTCACGAAATTTGGTATAAATTATTTTCTAAGGCACCAATGTAATCTGTGAAGGGTATATTAGCTTCGGTGCAGCCGAAGTTAACGTTTTTTCTTGTTTGTTATAATTTTGTAATTTTATATAATTTTTGAAATGAAACTTAATCAATCAACTGCAACGAAACTGTGTAACGTAACTAAATTTCGTCACGCTCTTCAGCATACAGAGCGTCAGTATACTGAACTACTCAATAATTTTTTACATGTTGTTGAAATATAATTTAAACCGAATTGAAAGGTTGCCACCTATTTAAAAGAAAATTATTTATTTTTTTTTTAAAGATTTCACAGGAAAATGATCGAAGTTTTAACAATTATTTTTTAATGTGTTGCCATCTGTTCGAAAAAAATTTAATTAATTTTTTTAAAATTGATTTCATAAAAAACTGATCGAAGTAACAAGGTTTAAAATTTTCTTTGAATGTGTTGCCACCTGATAAAAAAAAATAAGATAAAATCATTTCTGTTTTTAGTTGATTTCATACGAAAATGATCGAAGTAACAAGGTTCAACATTTTTTTTTTTATGTGTTGCCAGCTATTTGATAATTTTATTTAAGCAAACTGATGAAATAAATGTAATATTACAATACCGGTATCACATAACGAACATTTAATGTGAGGGCAATAAATTTAAAACCATTTTCAGTATATATATGTAACACGCTTCGCTTGTTAAAAATCATGGCATCTTTTGGAATATGGTAACCAAAATTATTAATATAATTCTATTTTTTAATGACCAAAAATTAAAACTTCTAATATTTCTAATACTTGGATTAGCGATTTTCTAGTTTCAGTAAAACATAAATATTTTACTGGATTTGTTCACATTAATCAGTCCTTAATCTGAAATCTGGGGAAAAATAAAATATGCTTTTGCAACTGAAAATTTGTGATTATTATAAGATAAGGGGCGCTTATATTCTCAGCTGGGTTCGGGCGCGAATCAGAAGCTCGTATCAACTGAAAATTATGGCGACGTGCATTGAACGTACTTGAAGATCTGCCAGGGTTTTAACTTTACGAAGCTGAGAACAGTATCAGCTCGCCAGCCATTTCGGTAAGATGTCACTCTTACCTACTAAAGTGAAAGTGAAAGTAATCCATTCCGGGCTTCCAGTACACAATAATCAGAATCTTACTGGCCTCGATTCCGGGCGCTTACCCAGGGGTTTTCATTGACTTCTTTGCACATTGGGTGCTGGTCGTTGTATTGTTCCCTCGTCGCTTCGTAGCCTCCCTTTCGTGAGTAGGTTCTCTCTCGGTGCGATCCACAACCCCCAGGATGCTTGTTTAAAGGCGCCATCTTTTCGCCTCTTCGCCGGAGGTTCATTGGGTGCATTAGGCGTTTTCAGCCAAGCCCACCTCTCCTGCAGCTCTTAGTAGGGGGCTACGTATTATTATTGCAGCTAGTCTTCTTAGCATAAGCTCCACTATCTACCAGCTGTGATACCGGCAGTGCCTGAGCTCAACCTTACCTTTAATTCAACAACGAAGAACCGCTCGCCGTTCAGACAAGTGTTTGTTGAAGATCGCAATTTGTTGATTCAAAGACGTTATCAAGAATTGCGACTGTCCTAAACCATAACCTGGCGGATTTTCAGAAAGTATTTTGCCCTGCATCCATATAAAATTGCCCCCACTCAAGTACTGAAGTCATTGGACCACCGTAAACGTCGTGAGTTTGCTGATTTTGCTTTGGAACAACTTGAAAACGGTAATGAATTTTTTAAGAAAATCCGATCCGATCTCCGATAAAGCTCGCTTTCATCTGAGGGATGCGGTAAATAAAAAAATTGTTGATTCTGTTGCGAAGAAAAACCACAAATTATTCACGAACAACCATTACATGCACCTAAATTGACAGTTCGGTCCGTACCTCTTTCGAATTGAAGCTAGTGAAGCTAGACACCGCTACTGTCAATGGAGAGCGATATAGATCGATGATAACCAACTTTTTATGTCCACAATTTGATGAAGTTAATCTTGAGAATATTTGGCTCCAACCAGACGCGGCTAAATGCCACACAGCACGTGCAACAACCGAATTATTGCGAGAAAGGTTTGGAGATTCGATTTTTTCAAGAAAATGTGACATTGCATGTCCTCCAAGAACTTGTGATTTAACACCTTTAGACTACTTCTTGTGAGGTTATTGGATGTTGGAGTTATTTGAAGGCACTCATCAAGCCTTAGAAGTCAATATTGAACCTGCTATTTACGACGTACTACTTGATTTGGTGGAAAAGGAACCTGGAAAGGAAATCATTTCTTTAATACGAAAACACACTAATTGTTAAGGAAATATTTTTTCATTTAATGTGAAGTACAATCGATACAAGTATGCTCTAAATATAACACCAATCAAATGGCCTCCACGTCTTCTTTTGCAGGAACGATTTCGATGAACTCAATATTGGAAAATTCTGTAGTATAAATAAATAAAAATTCTATTCATATATTGGATGTATGGTATAAGTTTATAAACCTGAATATTCCCATATCGTTATAGCATGGTTCATATTTTCGAATATTTTCCCAAGCCAAGCCAATTCTGTATTCTTCAAACTGGTGCAAAAATGGCCACAAGAAATATTTTGTCTTTTTTATTGTTGTTGTTTTTATATGCTTAGCATCTTACATAGACATAATTTTTCTCAATTGTCAGGCATTTAAAGGAGGCTGGATAAATCATTACAATTATTTTATTAGTGCACCACCCATTCTGCCTAGCCTCGCACAAATATAATTGCTACAAATATGCATATATGTTTATACAAACATACCACATCCTCAAGTACCAACTAAATGGACCAAGTCCAAGCTTATAATGTTTGCTTGCTTTGATTTTAAAGCAAGTTGCCTACCGAGACTGCAAGCAAAGCCGCCAGCAAATAAACAAAATCGAACTTTTAAAGAGTCAATTTTCTTGCCGAACCAAAATGGAGCGCCAAGAACACAGCTCCAGCTAAAAATAGAGCGACGCTGTGCCGGGTAACTAGTTTGTTACTTTGTTACATCAGCGCGAGTCCGTATGCAAATGAATACACGCATACATACAAGCATGCATATATTTTAAAATATTGTTGTTGTTATTGTGTTTTGTTTTTGATCAACTGACTTCGTGTCGAATCCGTTTCGCATAAAATTCTACCTTACGACACATTTGGCCGTAATTTGGCTACTCCTTCGACTTAACAGCGGCCAACAACAACAAGCATGCATATACATAACTATTGCCAATACTCTACAGGCGACTGCAGTTACCACTACACTAAGAACAACAACAACAGCACGACTAGTAATCAACCGAGTTGAGTGCAATACTCAGCGTGCAACAGCAGCAAACCGCATGCAACATGTTCAAAGTGTATACACAGATACACACATACAAACGTATATATGCATAAGTGTCTGTATGTGTATATGAGTGTCTACATTGTCTTTATCACCGCTGCTTGCTCGTGCGCCGCCAAAATACACATCTGCAACAGCTTTGGCAGCAACAACGTGCCGAACAACAACAACAACAATGCGGTGCAATCATTGAATTGCGCTTGCTCATCGTCGCCGCGGCTGCCGGTCTTGGCTATTTTTAAAACACTTTACTATTTAATAATAATACGATTTTGCGCGCACTAATGCCGTTCGGAAAGTAGCGGCGGGCGTGTGAGCATGCGTGCCTGGGCCAAGGCGGCGCGCCATTGGATAACACCTGGATGACCAAGGCGCGGAGTAAAGGGAAGTGCAGTTGATGTGGCTGCCTGTACATATGGTGCATGTTACACGTCTTGTGGCAAGGTGAGATAAAGCGAAGTGAGTGCGCCGTTGTTGCTATTATTAATACTATTCGTGTTGTTGTTATTGCTGCTTGCTGTTGCTCTTGCTGCTCTGTCTGCCAGCGGCTCGAAGACGTTCAATCAAAAAACTACCTGTGGCACACGTCAAACTATTTTTAGCTCAATGTATGCCAATTAAACAACAACAACATCCAACTGATAGCACCAACAACATTTCTAGAAGCGCTTAAAAGTACAAGTTGCCAGCGCAGATACTGACGAAACGACGTAAAGTAGAAAGAAAACAAAAACAATAGCACCAAAGACGACCTGTGGAAGCAACGAAAATGAGAAAAGTAAAAGAAAATGCGTATCTCTCTTGCAAAAGCGCGTTGTTAGACAAAAGAGCGCGCTGGTTAATGCAGTCCACAAAGTGCTCTTTAGCTTTCGTTGCGTTCCACAAAGGTAGTGCGAAGCTCATATGTAAATGTCGGCATGGTAGCCGGCTAATACCACCCCCTAAAAAGAGTTTGGGAGTTTTTAGAGGAGGAGTTGTAGAGTTTTGCTTACTTAACGGTTGTTTTGAACCTGTAAAATATTGAATATACGGAAACGTGAAATTGGAAATACGGAAACGTGTAGAAATTCGACGAATTTTCTGCATTTTAGTGCAGGGATGACGAAAATATTTTACTCCGGAATTACATAATAAACAAATTCTTAAAAAATAATACACTCGGTGAGGGGACTCGAGCAGCCCTGTGTTAGAGTTTTAAAACTTATATTTCGTACGGGAATCACATAAAGAATACGAGTATTTTCTGCCGGAATTCTTAAAGTGCTCCTAACTCTACTCTCTAACTTCTCTTTCTTTATTGGCGTAAACACCGTTTACGCGGTTATAGCCGAGTTTACAACGGCGCCACAGTCGTTCTATCTTTTCGCTGTTTGGTGCCAATTGGAGATTCCAAGTGTAAAAGGTCCTTTTTCACCTAGTTCCCCCGGCGGGTACTGCGTCGAATACTCTCAGTGATGGAGTGTTTTCATCCATTCGGACGACATGACTTACCCAGAGTGGCCGCTTTTATTCGCTGAACTATGTCAATGTCATCATACATATGTATATTGTATCTCGTATAGATCATCGTTCTGTCCATTTCGGTATCTCCTCCGAGGCTGTTTTCTTCTTTTCATTGAGGGTGTTTTTTACGTAGCGAGTCCCAAAACCAGCGCACAACCCTGGGGAAGAATGATTCGCCTTCTCACTTTAGCTCGCTTTCAAACGGATGTTTTTTGGCTACCTAGATGATCCTTGGTCTAAGACCTGAAATCGTGAGCTGCTCCAGCCATCTGTAAAAGAATCGATTCTGGCCACTCCCAAGTGAATAACACTCAGAGAACTTTTCTCACTTGCGTGAACCTCTTCACATGGCTTCATCCTCTTTAACTGGATTAATAAATATATCTCACTTAACTCACAGAAAATATTTCGTCGAAGTATTATGAGAGTATTGCATTTCATATGCTTGATGTTTAAAGGCATGAAACCATCTCTAATAGTGGCACTTTTCAAAATATCTGGTAGTATAACATACATATAGTACAAATAGTGCCAGAATCGCCAAATTCTGTTTCTAGTTTTACACCCGTCATTCATGAAATTTTTTAAGGCGTGTGACGCCCTCTCTTTTAAAACTGCTTAATCGCTACTAAATTAAACTAAATCTCTAACGTTATACCCTCTTTTTGCTTTCATACGAAAGCATAGTTTGAAAATCGTAAAACCATAACAATAATTTTCCATTACTCTAGTAGGTAGGCAAGCTTTTCGAAGCCCTCTTTCAAAATTTGCAAATTTTGTTCTTAAATGTACTCAGTTCCCGAATAATCTCAAATTAAGCAATCAAATAAAGTGCTCGGCATAATTTTTCCTGGTTTCAGACTTACGGTCTGTATTATAATAGTAGGTAGTTAAGAGTGCCGCCACTATAAACTTGAACATGTTGTTGGTATTTTTGTGATGTTGGCAATGCTGACAGTCCTTCGCATGATAAAATTGTTGACCCGTTCCGATTTCATATACCAAGCTATCTTACAACTTTTGAATTAGACGTAAAGAAATATCGGTTTTGTCACTTTCGCTGATTTCGACTATGCAAAATATATGCAAAAAAGATTAATATCGATGATTTCCATGCAACCTGTCAAGTGTTTATGTAGTACCAATCGAGTCTTCATGCATACCGTTTTAATACATCCAGAGCATTATAGCACTACTGAAGAACTCTGTCATAAGAACTCATCTCAGACGATGATATGTATCTCAGTAATATTTTCCTGGAAAAAAGTTGAATATAACAACGCTATCTTATCATTAGTTTTTATAAATTAATTGCATATTTTAGATTCCATGAAAGCTTGAGAAAAATAATCGATGACGGTAAAAAGCTGTTGAGTAAAAAATATTAGCTATGATTCGATTAATTTGCATTTTTAGATTTTACTGACCCTAAAGAAAATAATCGATTACGAAGAAAAAACTATCGACTTTTAAGAAACAAATTAACAATTAATCGACTATATTTAATTTTTTATGTTTGTCTTTTTTAAATTTTCTTTGTCTTAATTATAAAACTGACTAATTGTGAATTAGTTATGTTTCTATCATCACCCTTTTTTCAAAATAAATATTCATCGATAATGTATCGATAGCTTATTAGGGTAAGAGAAAAAAGATGTCTTCGTGTATGTATGCGTTAAATATTTATCGAAATAATATCGATAACGATTATTTTATGTAAAATTGATAAATATTTTGGGTTCGATATATCGATTTAATATCGATATCGAGAAATATATCGATATATCGATAAATATTTAATGAAAATTTTTTATCTCTAAATTCGTTTCATTTGAATCCTGGCATTCTCGGTTTTAGTAATATTTTTTAAATAAATTTTCAATTCTCTTGCCACCCAAATTTCATCAAGCTTATATCCATTTCAGTGGCTAATAAGCTTTTTCAGCAAACAGCGGATAATTTATCTATGCAATTTGCCCTAAATACTTAAGTAATCTTTTATATAACTATATATATGTATGTATATAGTTACTATACTTTGTTAAGTGTGTAACAGAAGTGTTTTAATTCAGCAAAATAATTCAAAACAAAATCGTGCATTGGCTTTCTGGGGCACTGCAATTACGGTATTAAATAAAATCCAACTGCTGCCATTTTGCCATTAAATTTAGTCAATTACGGTAAATTGTTAGTGGAATTAAGAATGAACTTTCGCATTAATTTTTTTATGGTTTTATATACCCGAAATTAGTATGTGAAAAAGTTATTCAACTCTGTAATCGCTTTTATGTTAAGAGTAAAAGAAGAATTGTTTTAAAGAATTAAATAACTGAAAAAGAGATGAAGAATTCTTTATGGAGGTATCTTTTCTATGGAAATTAGACTTACATACATATCTTATGACCTAGAATGAGGTAGTAACTAATATGTAACTATTGCAGTAAAAGTCGCTAAGAGAGCATAGTTTGACATCATAAGAATTTTTTTAACTAGTCGAACTTGACTTCATTAAACATCTGTTACTGCAATTGTGTAAGAGACTTCGAGTGGTGGTTACCAATGGGCTATATTCCCTGAAAGACTGGTAGAATTATACCATAAATAGTTCATACAGAGTATCTAACACAAAGCAGAAGCTTGTGAAATACGTTCCAGCGCCTGCTTTGGATCCCTTGCTAGCATTTCTTGTTTATTAAGATTAGTAGTGAGTCCAACAAATTGAGCATCATGCTTTAAGATGCTAAAGAAGCTTCTAAAGAACTTAAAAAACAGCTTGTTATAAAGTTTTATCAGGGACAAAGGATCGAGATCTTTAAATCTTTGTGCTGGAGCGGGTTGATCTTGAGAGTTTTATTCAGTGGAACCTATGTATATGGTAGTCTCAGTTTTGCACTGTTAGAAATTATGAAAGAAAAAACTTGTAATCTTCGTTAGATATCCCAGGCAAACATCGGAAACACAAGCTTAATAGTACCGTAAACCACTGTTAAGTAATTAAGCCCTATATGTCTCAGGCTCAACGAATTTGGAACAACGGTTGAAAAATTGCATGTGTTTGAAAAGCTGAGCTTAACGAGTCTCCTTACCTTTCAAAATCTTAATCATCTTTAACGGTATTTTGTCATTTTTCAAGGTCTAACGGATCTGCTGTAAGTAAAAAATTCCAAGGAACAAGGACTGACTTTCATAAACTCCTAACTTGTTAGGTATCGTGAGGAAAAAAAGTCTGGCTTACTATTTAGATCGAAACCATGGCGATGCCATTATTAATCCTCTACAATACATTGTTATATTTCAGTAATAAAAAAGTTGTTTCATTGTAGATCTCAGCTTTCGACTGCTTTCCTTTTTCACAAGTCTTCACCATCGTCTCCACGCCAAACTTCTTATCCATAATCGCCAAAAAACTTCCTTTAAATTGTTCCATTTTCTCTGCTCGTCACATTCGCGTTCATTATGCGACACGTTTTACTTTGTAAGCGCACGATTCGGCGACTGAGGAGCCGTCAAGTGGTTGGTGGGGTCCACAGTGAGAGCAGGTGAACAACAAATGTGTTTGTTTGTAATCGAGTGTAGCTCTGCCAAGCTGACTGGCTGGCGAACTGACGGTGAACTCCACACTGAGCGGTGGCTGCGCGTTCTGTTAGCCGCAGTCGAGCCGAGTGTGTCGTCGCTGTGGAACCGGTCTTTTGCACCTTTGAATAAGTCAATGTTTTGGCTTTTCATACTCTACGCTTTGTTGTTTCTTTGTTGTTGTGGTTTTTGTGTATAACTATAGTTACACTGCGCCGTTTACTATTTAACTTACAGTTGGTGTTATTGTTTTTGCTCTGTTGACTGTTGTCTAGATATACTTAGGCTTGTTCTTGCTGTTGGCTTTAGCCATTCTCCGCTTCTTGGCTTATTGTTATTTTGCATTCGCCTTTTCTTCGCTGTCGGCTTTAAGTGAGCGCTTACACACACATACACACACTCATATGTACCTCCGAATGGCGCTCAGTGCTTGTGCGAACGAGTGAATTGTTGCTCCAACGACCAAGCGACGGTCGCCTCGGACGGGCTCGTTGGCGCAGTGGATCTCGTTGGCTCTTGGCTCTTTCGCAGCTCTTCGCTGATTCAGTTGTTTGGTGGCAGTGCGAGCGTATGATTGTACGAGCGTTCGTCATTGTGCTTAAACGGTTTTATAGTTAGCGTGACGGTTATATTGTTTAATTACTTACGGACATACAAATTGATGTTTGTTTTGTGTGAATATTTGTGTAGTAATTGGTGACAACGGTAACATTTGCATTTGCATTTGACAAACTACGTTGAAGTTCACCGCGTTCCGCGCGCTGCTCGCGCCGTCGGCCGTTGATTGTGCGTGAAATTGTAATTAACTAATTATAAATGTAAATTAAGCAAACGTAATGAAATATTGAAATAACCGAACGAGTTTAGACAATAAATATATATGCATGTGTATGTGTTTTATATACGGAAATTCGCTGCTGTTGCGTCGCGTTGATGTTTGTAGAAGTTTTAGCAGATGTTCTGCTGCGTACTTTTGGTTTAATTCGCTAACAGAAAAAAAATATTTTAACATGTTCATATGTATTTGTTGTTAACTGATTTTTGTTTTTATTTTCATCTTGGTGAAGCAGCACGTTGGTTGTGTCGATTTGCTTAATTACTTCATAGCCATATTTTTTTGCATTATGCTGAAGCTAGACATAATAAATATTTTGCGAGCGAGTTTTTGAAAATCGAAAAAAAGTACAAATTTTTTAAACAAAATATAGTAAAGAGCTTAACTGACATTTTTTAAATCAAAGCTTCGAAAATTGGAATAAAAAACTTTTTTCACATTAAAATATTAATAAAATTGGCAATTGTCGTATATTTCCCAATTAAAAAATATTTTTAAATAAAAAAATAATTATTATAATATACATTGAATCATTTTAATAATAAAACATTGCAATATACATATGTATAAAAAATTTTCCGAATGAAAAGGAATCTCTTAATAATTTTTTCTGGACGTATAATATATTAATATATGTATATGAATAAAAATGAATTTTAAATATTTTATGTTTTCAAGTAAACTAATTATAATAATGAAAATAAAATAATAATAGTTACAAATATTTTCCACTTCTAAAATATTTTTAATATTTTTGTTTTCTATAAAATTGAAACATTAAAGGTAATAATTATTTGTGAATACTTTTTCTGTTTTAAAATATTTTTTTTATTTATTTTAAGACAAACAATACATATGTATGTATATTAAAAGATATTAATAAAAATTATTTTTCTAGTTTTAAATTTAAAATTAAAAAGGAATTATTAATAAATAAAAGCACTACTGATAATAATAAAATTGAAATATTTAAAGTATTAGAAAGAGGAATAGAATTTATTTAAAAATGTTTTTTTCTATTTTTACAATGTAAAAAAATATATCATTGGATTTAAAAATGTTGTCCATGAATAAAAAGTAACTGCAAAAGTAAGTTAATATTTTTTGACATTAAAATACAATCTTCTCAAGCGACAACAAGAACAATATTAATATAAAAATAAGAAAAAATAGTTTGAAAATAATTCAATTATTATTATTTGCCGAAAAAAATTAAAATATTTTGAATTAATTTTTTCTAAATTGGGTTACACAAAAATTATTATTTTTTTAAATAAGAAATGGAAAATAAAATAAAAAATAAATAAAATATTTCTAAATTACTTTTTTTAATTTTGTTTTAATTTAATACCTGTAAGTAATTTTTTTCCATTTTTTTTACTAAAAACAAAGTTTTTAAATAAAGTATTTTTTTAATTAAAAAAAAAATGGTTTAGAATTATTTTCCATTTTCCGAACTATAAGAATAAATATTTTTTCATGTAAACAAAAGCACACAATTATAGCAAAAATATTTTCTATGTTCAAGTATATTTAATTAAAAATACTGTTGTGTGCCGCATTTGTCTATTTTATTTACTTTCTTACATTCTTGCAAATGAACGAAAAAAATTATAACAATAAAATTTATAAAAAATTTCCGTTTCCTGAAAAAATAGCTGTGTACTTCTAGTAAAAACGATTTTGTAAATATTATTATTTCATGAAAAAAAATTTAAAAATAATTTGCAAGTATTCACTAATTTCGAAATAGAAAACAAAAATATTTTGTCACGTAAACTTAAAAGCGAAACTACTATAAAAATTATTTAAAAATATTTTAAAAAATACTAATTGAATTTTATTTATCTAAGAATATTTTTTATCCTGAAGTTAAGCAAAAAAGTGTAACATATATTTTCTGTGTTCTGAATTAAAAACAAATTCTCTGTCAAGTAAAATAAAAAAATACACTACTTTAATAAAATTATAATAAAAACTTTTAATTTTTTCTGAAAACAAAATTTATGAAATAAAATATTTATAAATATTTATATCAAAATTAAATTTTAAAGTATTTTAAATTTTCCAAATTTGAAAGAACATATGTTTTACCGAATAAGAATCGAATACAAAAGATATTTTCTGCGAAAAAAATTATAATAATTGAATTCTGTGTTCCGAATGATTATTAGTTAATTTATTTTGTTTTATATTTTATAACAAAACTTATTTCACAAACAATAACAATCGCTTAATAAATGCCATGCAAAATTATTCTCCTACATTGTGAAATAAAGCAACCGTTATTTGCGCAATAAAAATTGCATTTGCTTTAGCAATTTTTTACAACTTTTGCAAAATGCAAATAAAATTATAAACACGAAAAAACATAAACATAAATACATACCGATGCGAGTACATATGCACCTTTATAAAGGCGATAAAAAATGTGTGTCAGTGTCAGCGCGAAAAAGCCCAAAATTTTACAGCTATTTTTACGTTTGGCCGCATTTGAATATAATTAGTGTTTTTGTTGTTTACGTTGCCAACAGCAGCGGTTTGTTTGTAGCAACCCGAATATAGTGATTATGACAATTTGTTCATTCAATATTTAATCAGCTGTAGTACAATAACAACAATAAAGCAAGAAATGGTAACAAATAGCAATAACAAATACAATGGACTGTATCAAATGTGGAATTTTCACGATTATTGTGTGTTTTATCAATCGTGAGTGATTGCAGAGGAAAAAATTAATAACAAAAACTAAAAGTAAAAAAAAACAAATAAAAGTGAAAAAAAGAAACTAATATAAAGAAAAAATTATGGGTGTATTGATATAATATAATGGTAATTATTATTTATAATAAATAATAACAGAATAATATTTCGTAACCATTTAGTCAAACTCGTCTTAGCGACAGAACCGACATAGCGTCTCATAAAACACAGCTAGTCGACTTCTATATATGTATGTTATCCTGTAGACTGATTGTGATCCTTCAAAGCTGGATAAGTTTCCTTTCTTATTAATTCATATGTGACATATTTCTTGATACCATAGTGTTCTGATCTCCATACCATAGTGTTCTGTTGCCAATACCCTAGTGTTTCTTAAAATAGTTGTGAAATAGAGATAAAAGCTTCAGCTTGTGAAAATCATACTTGAAGCTAAAATTTCTTTTGCGAGTGCCCTTGGGAACAAATGGTATAATGTAATATAAATAGTACAATAAAGCTTCCTCACAGTCTTCCTAAACTTATCGATTATCACACATGACGAAAAACCGAATCTAGCCTAGAAAATCACTACCTGCCAACTGCAACAGAGAGTTTGTTACTCAGACCTTATACTTGTATACCATATATCATAAGATATATACGCCTCAGATAGAGGTCGACAACAGCTCAAAGCCCATTTTACTAAACTTTTACGTCTGAGATATTAGATAGCTAAATGGATACAGCTGTCAATATTTCTATAGATTTTTTCTCCATATTCTTCTCTTTCACAAATGTCTTTCGTTGGACATTTTATTCAACCCAATCCGCTGTTGACTAAGTTGTAAGAAAGCTTAGGCTTAAGACTGCCGTTGTTTTCGTGGAAGAACCTTTTGCCATGCTCCCAATATAATATTATGCCGATAGATATTCATACCAAAAGCGAATTGCATTCATGGAAAAGCCCCAGCAAGTTAAGGTTACCGAAAATTCAATACATTGAGAGAACTAAAAGGCAAACTAACACATACACAACGTTCAAAAAGATTGGACGATAACAAGTACAAAAGGGTTTCGGCTAGAATTGTCCGATCACAAATCACTGATAGCGCTGTTGAGTAGATAACTGGTAATTTAACTGATATCGCTGTTGGATAGATAACTGGTAATTTAACCAATTGGTGCTTTGAAGGATTATTTGTGGTTTAATTTTGAAGATATTCTTTATAAATATGATCGAAAACTATAGTTATTACTACAATTATTTCTAATCAATGAAATGAAAATCTTATACTAATTATAATTTTGTAATATGCATGAACTGCGTTTTTATTTTTGGTCAAGCTTGTCAATTTAATTATCTGAATTCTTACTGATTTTTAGTCCGTTTACGACTTGGCTCCATGATATATAATATAATGTTCATATATGCACACACACATGCAAGCCTCCTTCTTTTACTGTCTTATTTTGTGCGTGGTATTGTTCTTAGACCCTTCAACCACTTGCCTATTAGTGAATTGGCTTTGAGTTCGGTAGTTGTAACCAAGCTATATGTTTGTTTCCAATTGTTTGTCCAGAAGTTAGTGCGAATGACTGACTGGCGACTAAGCGGGTTATGTCTGGCTGGCTGGCTGTGTTGATGGCACGGTTGGCTGCTTGTTTGTTTGGTGCTATCTAAATTGTAGCTTTTGCGATTTGAACACGCACACCAAGCATTGTTCACCAACACATACACACATATACAGACACATATGAGTAACTAAGTACTTAGAGTTTGAATGCTCATTGCTATCGCCAGTAACCTTCGTGCGCCGTAAGGGGGGACAGACAAATATACAACTGCGTCGACAACACCGACATGAATTTGGCTTAGTAGGCAGCGTTGGGGCTTACACGCCATGCAGGCGATTCTACACATACTTTATATACATTATATAGTGTATATGGCATGTTGCTCCGACTGCAGTGAGCGTAGCAAATACACACATACAAGTATTTACACTGCGATAAGATTGACGTTAATTCCGTAACAAATTCTAGTCTACACTTCAACAACTTCAATTAAAATTTGCGTATAGCCCTGTTCTAAGCGCAAGGCACAGCTAACGAGTATTTCTAGGGCGAACCGACCGATGCGGTTTTCCTTCTATTTTTCACTTTTATTTGTGTTATCGCTGATCTTTCTGCTTCTGCTGCTTCGTCTCTTCCTTTGTGCGTGTACGCTTGCCCCTCTCACATGAATTTCGGTTTCACTTATTGACTTTGGTATCTGCTTATCTAAGCGTACAGAGTTTTCTACTTTGCCCAAAGTCAAGGTGAATGAACAAAAATTGTACATTTTATTCTTAAATTCAATTTACCTTGAATCGAATGATAATTAAATTATCTTGCCACTTGGAATTGAATTCCTTGAAGAAGCGATTTTTTGTATTGTCTTAATTTATTTGTTAGACTTTCGATAGCATTATTAAAGCAGCGCTGTATTTATTGGTTAGGGTTAAACAAAGAGAATTCTTAAGAATGTTCAATGATGATAAACATTTTTCAAGGTGAAAAACGATACTGAAGAATTTTGCTAGTAAAAAATTTATTCGAATCAAAAATATTGTTTCTCGACTTCGATCGATGTACTATATATGTTTGCTTCTCAGTCTTCACGAAGTCTTAGAATGAAGAATAAAGCTTAATTTCGTTCCTCATGCTGAACAGACGTAATTGTTAATTGTTTCAAAAGTCTTTAAAAACCTTAATATCCACTTCCCTCAGTTGTAGCCCCTCAGTTTTTGAGTTATTGATTTGAAATTTTGCATACGTCCATTTCTCTCCGAGAAGCGGTCACTGTCGCAACTGCCAATATCGGAACACTATAGGGTAAAGCTGCTATACAACTAGATAGATCCTAATCAAATGCTCATATGAAAAGCTTTTTTTATTTTTCGAAATATCTTCTTGTATTTTGGCGTGGCTTATTGACCATAGCAACTGTACAAACTCTGAACAGAAATGTTCTAATGGAACCACTTTAGCATATACCTGCCCTACAAACTGACCGATTAGAATCAAAATAAATGTAACTCTATACTATCTTATGCTATAAGAAATGCATGGAATGCTTGGTCAAGCCGAAATATATTTGCTTAGTTGGAAAGGATCCCAAAGGTACTCTAGTACTTAATTTGGTTTATGGCTTACAAAAAACTAAAGTTATTACTTTACGCACCCTATCGACGGATATATCTGCTTTTCAGTTTTGACAAAGTCAAAATGATTACATTCATTTCTTATCGTAAGAGAACTTAGTTTATTACCGAAGCAATTCTCAGATATGTAGACTAGTTACATAGGGTGATCAATTCCAGGTACCCTACTTTTTTAAAGAAAAACCACAGAAACTTCAAATTTAATGGGGAATGTTTATTATCATTCGCAAGTAATTTGAAGATTATCTCTTTCAAATGTCGTCATGGTCTATTCGTTGAGTCCAATTTTCGATGACTCGTTCGAGAATTTTGACTGGTATTTGGCGAATGGCAAGCGTAAAGTTTTGCTCCAAGGCCTGAATCGAAGCAGGATCGTCCGCGTAGACTTTAGACTTTACATATCCCCACAGAGACAAGTGTAACGGTGTGATATTACACGTCTTGGTGGCCAATCGACCGGCAGATCTGGAATCTCTTCAGGTTGATCTCCGTCCCAAAGGCGGCAATTTTCCTTTTTTACATACCCATTCAGCCAGGAAGCTTGGGAAGGTCTAGCGGATTCAGTTCTTTCATAAGCCTGAACGGAAATTTTCTTAATAAAATTAAATTACTAAGTTGAACGATTTGTAAATGTTGTTCAGAAGTATGTAAGTCTTTCTATGATGAAATGCCATACAGTACTGAACAAAAATAACAAAATATTTGAAAAAAGGACCTCTACTTGGATTACCTTTATTAAACGAAAACCACTCAAACGGTATTATTGAGTTATTAAGCCTTAATGTCTACCCGGTGTAAGGCTGGGTTTCGGGTGTTGGGATTAAGGGTTTTCAGAATTTCGTATAACACTTTAAATCTGCGAAACTTTGAACTACAAGGTTGACTTAAGTATCGTAAAGAGAAATTATACATTTTTTACAAGAAACCGTTGTAGCCATCGATGATTTTTTCTTCTTGTCCATCTCATCGCGTTCAGAAGCTTTGTTATTCATGAAAATTTCGAATGAGTAGAGCTCACTCGTTGGCTAGTAAAGACTTTCGGCTTACTGTTTCACTAGTTCATTACTTATGCGTTTTTCAATTAGACTGCTGTTTCAGTAGTTCAGTAGACTATGAAATTTCTTAAACGTTTACTATGCTTCTTCGATTCAAATTAACTAAAAATTTACAGTCAAAATTCTGTTTCATAAATTCTCTCACAAAAATACTAAAATTGATTGCAAAAATCAAATTTATATTGTATAACAAGTCATAAATTCGCAAATCTATGCACACAAATGCAAATAAATATCAGCTCAGAGAGTCACTCAACTCGAGAATGACGTTATTTGAATTTATTTCGCACTTATACCTCATAAATCCGCAGCAAATCTCAATAAATTTTGTGAAAAAGTGCACACACACATACAAACGAGGCGAAACAAAAGCGAAATGCACTGTTAAAAGTAATTAAGAGTAAATATTCTATTGTGAAATTACACACACATGTGTGCATGTATTGGTAGACATTTTTGCTCACCTCTAAACTCGCTAAGCTAATATTATTGTTGCTGTACGGCCGCGTGGGGCGGCAAATTTTCGCGAAAATTAACGCCAATAAAATAGAAAATTTTTCTGTAAGCTAATATTTACATACGCATACATACACACATATATATGTTTTGTAAATATGTACACTATTTACATTTACGCTGTGAATTCGTGACATTCTCACGGAAGTGCGGCATGTGGCAGCTCCGAGGGGGCGTTACAAACAGCCGTTAAACACATGAAATTATTAATAGACATGTACTACTTTCTTCCCCAAAATTTCTTGCTTTTATTTTCCACACAACTAAAACTAATAATTTCGTACAGAAAATGTAAGTGTATTTGTGTGAGTATGCATGTGTGAGTGGCATTTGTGTAAGAGCCGCGGTCAGCACATCAAAACAGTCGATACCGAATTTCTCACGCCTCGCGAGGCGGCGTTATTCATATATACATATGTATATGTGTGTGTAGAGCGAAAGCGTAGTTATGTATGCATGTGTGGCAGTGTATTGTGGCAAATATGTGGGGCATGTTTACCTGGTGGCAGCCTATGATTAACCACAGCATATTTTCGTCACGTTAATAAATTGTTGGGATGCGAAAAATAATTTTTGTTTTTCGAAGAAATTTGTGCTGCACAGCGCTGTGTACCTTTAGTGTGTGACTTGAAGCACAATAAATTTCGAGTTTAATGTGTGTGTAGCTGCAAATATGGCCAGAAGCTGTTGCGAATTTCTTCACGCCTCAGAATCATATAATTTGCAATAAATGTTGTTTAGAAATAAAAATAATGGTATAAAGACAATTAACGGCTGGTGAAAGTGGAATATAATAAAATATTTATATTATTTTTTGCAGAAGAAAAAAAATATTTTAAATAGTTTTAGCAGACATTTCTTAAGGTGTGAACATGTAAGAATTTGTTAGGTCACTACACACAAATTTTATTAGAGACATTTTCTAAAGACGGTGATTAGAAGTTTTCTTGAAAATATATTCTTATACAAGTATTAGCGCCTATAATGCAAAATAACGTAACATCACTTTTAATAACTTTAGAGGCGATATAATAGAAACCACTGATATGTATTTGTATTGAAACAAAATTTGAGCTTTGGTTATAAATTAGTTATATATTGGTTATAAAATGGTTAAAAATTGGTTATATATGAGAGCTGAAAAAAGTATTTCAGTATCAAGGAAGGCTTAGATTAGATTAAATAATTAAATGAGAATTGCACCGCGGCCTACGGTCTATTCAGCTCTCTCCTATGTCACAACGACTCATCTGGCAACAGAAAATTGATAAATTCCAATATGATGCTAGGTGCTATTGAGGCGATGCGATCCTTTTTTGGAAACAAGGATCCAAGTGCAATTATCCTGCGGCTACAGACTCCAATCGCAGAACCGGCAATTCGCACAAGAAGCTAGGTCCATGTTAAAGAGGTGCTTCTTGAACTCACAATGGCTTGTGTAGAAGGCGACAGACAACCTGAGTTTATCCCTTGAGAGGTTGATTACATATTTGAACATTTTAAGGTTGTAACCACTCATTAGCAACTTGGCATGGCGCATGCCGAGAAGTTGTTGCCAATACCTCTGCGTACCTACCCACTGCTTCATCCTTCCGGAGCAGCTCCTTTATGGTATAGGACCAAACGGAATGAAAGTTTCAGATCGTACCATGTGGATGAATGCTGCGAGGGTGCACTTGGTTTCGATCTGACCAATAGCGATTTGATATCGTATGCAGAGATCGCTTTAAGTGTCACTTAGTATAACTATAAGTTCATTGCGATACCGACTTATAGCAAAGACCTCTGCACCAAAGAGAGATACACAACCTCAGAGAACAACCTTGCGTTACGAGTTCAAAAACAACTATTATATTATAATTTATATTGCTTTAAAATGCAAAGAAAGGTTAACTTCAGCTTTACCGAAGCTATAATATCCTGCACTTGCATTTTTTATAACATAAACGGGCATAACGAAATGTTTATTTTCATTTTGATTAGTCGGTTTGTATGGCAGCTATGTATATGGTATAGTGGTCCAATATGAAGAATATATACGGAGATTGTAGCGTTGCCTTCGAAATTAATTAATTTTCCAAATAAAAAAGTTTTGCATACAAGAACTTCATTTAAGTCGGTCAGTTTGCATGGCAGCTGTATGATATAGTGGTTCGATATAGACGATTTCGATAATTGAGCAGTTCCTTGGAGAGAAAAGGACCTGTGCAAAATTACAGATCGATATCTCAAAAGCTAAGAGATTAATTCGTGTATACACAGACAGACTGATATGGCTAAGTCGACTCAGGTCATTACGTTATAAGTATATAGTTCATATTCTAGAGGATTTCCGATGCCTTTTTACGGATGTTACTAAGTTTATGGCAAACTTAATATACCTTGATGAGGTTATAAAAATGGTGGGTTTTATAGGATATAGGAGATGCTTTCTTGGCTTCGACTATGGATTTACTTTTTTTATTTTATTATCGCTTAGTTCTTCATAGTATGCATTAAAACAAAAATACTAACAAAATCTTATATACAATATATGGCAAAATATATGTACATGCATATGTATTTATATGGTTAAATACAAAAACAAGTTCTTAAGGAAAAAACCTAGAAAAACTTTAGCTGCAAAGCTTGCCAACAAAAGCCTTCACCAACTTAAGCAATTGCTCTGCAGGCCCAACAAATTCCATATTTACATACAAGTATTTCTATTGTTGTAAATATACATATTTCTATATAAGTATATATTATATATAAGTTCTCAACCGAAAAAGATATGTAAACAAAGGTGTTAAGGCGCAAACGATGTCACCAACAGCAATACGACTGCGCATTGATAAATTTCATGTCAATATGCTTGCTACAATTGAAGGTTGCATATCGATTCCAACAAAAGTAAGTGCAAAATGCACATAAGAGAGCACAAAAGCCTAAAAAATGCAAAACACAAAAATTCGCAGAAAAGAAATGTTCAAGGGAAGAACACGTGCAAGCTGAAACGAAGACCCCGTTCATTAGACCGTTGCATAGTGAAAACCATAAACACATTAATGCACAAAACTATATACATATGTATGTAAGTACATATACATATATACTGATGCATGCATTAAGTTACATGCACACCTTCGCATGCATAAAACACCTGTGTGTTTGCTCGCCTCAGGGCTGCCAGAAAATCAATATTTGCCAACCACTTTTTCCAAATACAAATAAATTCACACACACATGCCCATATGTGAATAAGTATTCTTCACTTCTATGTAAGCTTGTAGTTGGCTATTTAGGCTGAAAATAGTTGAGGCTTAAAGTGGGGAAAAACATTAAATGAACAGTAAAGTTGATTGTTAGCGCCTGAAATGACCCGAATGGCAGCAAAAAGCATGCAATCTACCAAATGTGCTTACACATACATATGTACCACATGTGGGTAATGTATAATAATATACATATACATATACCATATACATATTCATATATAGTTGGACAGTTAGAGTGCTCAAGGGAATGAGCAAATGAGTAACGAGTCCTTCGCACGTAATTGCCAGCGATTATTTATTTAGAATGAACGATAGCGACTGACCTCAATAGGCTGCCTAAGTGTTCTAGAGGGATGTAGAGGTGTGCATGTGCATTGCCGACAAGTGAAAGTGTTGTAAGTGCTGTGCTTTTTGCATAAAATAAGGCTGCGCATGCAAATATTTTACAAAGAGAGCTTTACTGTTCCATATCGTAGATACCTTGCTTTTTTTGTAAAATAAAAATATGGTAAATAGCCTCAGTAAATCTACGTACTTCATAGTATTAATTAAAACTTCATTATACAACTTGTTAGAGATGGAAAAGAACCATTGAAATTTATATATGCATATAGTATAAGTCTATAAATAAGAAAGCTTATAGACGAGCTCTGCATAACTATGAATCGGTAGAGCTTTCATTGTTCTTGTAGCAGCATAAAATAATGATTCCTTTTCAGGGAATTAGAAAGTACATGAGCGATTTACAAGCGATTTTCCCGTGAATCATTCAATATCCAAAAAAATATCAGGAATGAAGGTGTACTAAGTTGCCACCGATATAAAACTAAAGAAGTTCATACTATAGGCGTTAGAAGTGAGAGATAATATTCGCTATATAAAAGCGTTGGGTTATACAAAAGAGATCAGAGTATTCCCAGATTATACTTGTATGAAAAGTTGCAATTGCATCAGTCTTTCCGAATTGCCGACCAGTATATAGACAGTAAATCAATATAGTCACATGTTAGGTTAGGTTAATCTGGTAGGCCAATAAGCCACGAATAGATCAGCTTTGGTCTTTTGCAATACCAGGGGAGTTCAGTTACTAGGTCCATGAGGAGTAGTTATCCTTTAGGATGCCTGAACTTGACGCAATTTTCAACAGACTCTGTGGCCACACTATCGATACCTCTTCTCTTACAGCGTAGTCTTGCCAATGCGGGACAAGTGCACAAGAGATGCCCAATTTCTTCCCTAGTAACTTGCTCTCGACATTACTTGCAGTCTTCTCGATTCTGCGGGCGTGTGTCACCACCAGTTAGTAACCAGTTAATATTCCGATCATGTTTCTACAGTTTCTTCAATCAAGTGCCAATATGAATTATGTGTATTTCCGATCAACCCGTTTTGCAGACAGACAGCTCGTTCCATCGGGTTTTGATTTTCTTTGCCATGCTGCTGTCCCAATCGTCGCATAGACAATGCATGGGCTTCCCAATGCTGATAACGTATTTGGGTATATACGGTACACCATTCTTGGCAATCTCGTCCACTATTTCATTGCCCTCGATGCCTTTGTGACCTGGCACCCAGCAGAAGTGAAGTTGCTTGCTTCTGGCAATACTTTTCACTGCTGCTCTGCTTCCCAAAAGACTTCTGGGCAATATGTGATACGAGGTTACTGCCTTGATTGCTGCTTGGCCGTGTACGTAGATTTTGACTCTGGAATTGCCTGCAGGTTCATTAGAGGTCAGCTCTGCGGCTTTGGTAATAGCAAAAACATCAGCTTAAAATATACCGCAGTGATCTGGCAACTTAAAAGGCTGCCTTATGCCTAATTCTGGACAGTATATTCCCGCACCAACTCCATCCTCCATTAACTATAAAATGTGTAAATATTGGGTGGTTGAAAAAGTATTTTCATTCCATATAGTGTTGGAAAGGCGAGATTTTAAGTTTCATTCAACCAAAAAAAGGAAGAATGCCACGCAAGCCACCAATGAAATTTGTGAAGTTTACGGAGACGATGCTGTATCAGTTGGTGTAGCACAACGATGGTTCGTTCGCTTTCGTTCTGGAAATTTCGAAATTTCGATTGACACTGAAAGGATGTCTCTAGCGGAAAAATGGCAAAAAACGGTCGACCAAAATGGTACATATTTGTTTATTTTATGATTAGAAATAGGAAAAGACTTTTTTCACTACCCCATATTTAGTGAAAAAAATATGTACTGCAGTTGTGACTGCTGTGATTGTAATCATTTAAGAAAAACCAAAAAATTTCAAAATTGGAAATCACTTCTTAGTTCAATGATTTTTAAAGGCAAAACACTTTAAGCCATTTTTATACTTTTCTGTTATTCATTGCTTCACTTAAGTAAAGTCACCAGACTTTGCAGCGCCGTGCGAAAATTTGAATATTGATTCATGCAAAAATATGAAATATTCAAACGCTACAAATTAATTGCAGACATAAATATATATTATATTTAATGGTTTTGTCCTTAACCAGCCAAATTGAGTTATCTGAACCAAAAGTTTGCTCCACTGCCCACTCGACATTCAACTTGACCTTGTCTTGTCTAGTTTGCTGCTGCGCTTTCCACTAATTTTTAAGTGTTAAAATGAGAAAAAATACCAATGACCATAATTACCCAATTTCGGCACGCACACAAGCGCACAAACGCACACATACGCGCACATACACACACACGTTGCATAAACAATTCAGCTTTGGCAGCAAAAGTTTTAAACAAAAACGCTCGTTAAACGCGCTGGCGAAACTAAACAAACGTTTTAAAGAGCTAAAACGTGAGCCACAACGTTAACATTTTTTTATTTTTTTTTAATATTTGTTTTTGTAATGCATAATTTTGCATAAATTCATCAACAAATCGAGCGGCGAAGCCACAAAAAAAAAAAAGAAAATAAAAATGAATAGAAAATGAACTGAGCAAGCATCTGGTGTGTAGTAATGTATGTAAGTGGGTATATATATGTGTTTATATATGTATTTTTATGGCGCTCTTTAACCATTTAACGCATCGACCACTCGACCACACGACCACCGAAGCCAAACACTTCAAGTGGCTCGACGCTGGTACGCGCCGCCGGTCGGCCGCAACTGCGCTGCCACCGCATGCCAAAGCGTCTAAAAGCGTTTATACACACATTCACACACACAGGTATATGCGTAAGTATGTGCGCCATCCTGTTGTTTAATTTTATTTGGTATTTCATATTGTTTAATTTCGTATGCAATTTGAATGCAATGATTTATGGCAAAGTATTTATTACCAACCAATCAATAGACAAACACACTCGCATACAAGTACATACATACATTTCATATTTAGCTAGGCGCACCGCCGGCTCGTTGTGCGTAAATGTTGCTAAATGCACGTGCAGCAGCGCGTCGAACACGTTGCTGCCTCACCCTGCGGCACTCATTTGCATGTGATTTAGTGGCGTGTGGAAAGCTAGAAATTTGAGCAATTAATCATGGGCCACACATTGTCGATGCAGCCACCAGCAAAATGCAGCAATGCATCAGGTCGCCGGCTTAAGCCACAAATTAGGCAGTGTCAGTTGCGGTTCAGGGAAAAAATATTCGTTTTGATTTCGTTGCATGATTTCTATTTCATGTTATTGGGAAATCTGCTCATGCTTATGCAGCTAAGTTGTGGATCTCCGAAAACTCGGATATTTTTTTATATGTAAATGTATGTAGTAACATTTAAATTCATCACTGATTTGCTGAGACTGACTCATATGAATGCATAACGGAGCTGTTTTGATTTTCGGTTGGGTTTTTCACAAACAATGAAATTTTGGAAGCATTGTTAACAAGCTGCCACCAAGTGAGGAGTATTCGTCCGTAGTTGATGTGTTATAGAACCCCGAAACTCGTATGCCAGTCTTAAATTAGAGAAAGATACAAGTCATTCAGTAAATGCAAAGGAGCAAATTTTTTATCATCTTGCAGAGATGCTAAGTCAATTTTAGCGTAGTAAAGCTTAGAAATCAGATAATCGTTGTTTAGGAATTACTCTTATGTGATATACCACAGATAGTCCACTGTACGGTAGTTTATTTTCTATGAAACTGTGGGTGATCTCACTTTCTTGTCTCGGCTTTTCATTTTTATAAAAATGTATTTACAATTCCACCATCATCATAAACAAGAAAAAACGTTAATTTCGGCTGCACCGAAGCTAATATACCCTTCACAGGTGTATTTTTTTAGTAACTATGTGTTCAGTTTATACGGAAGCTATATGCTATAGTAATCCATGACAAATTTCGTGAAGATACATTGTCAAATGTGAAAGTTTTCCATACAAGAACTTGATTCCGATCGTTCAGTTTGTATGGCAGCTATATGCTATAGTAAGCCGATCTGAACAATTTATTCGTATATTACATAATTATTTTAGAAAATAATCTGTGCCAACTTTTGTGAAGATACATTGTCAAATGTGAAAGTTTTCTATACAAGAACTCGATTCCGATCGTTCAGTTTGTATGGCAGCTATATGTTATAGTGGTCCGATATCGGCCGTTCCGACAAATGAGCAGCTTCTTGAAGAGAAAATGACATTTGCAAAATTTCAAAACGATATATATGCAGACAGACAGACGGACATAGCTACATCGACTCAGCTCAACATACTGATCATTTATATATATACTTTATAGGGTCTCCGACGCTTCGTTCTGGGTGTTACAAACTTCGTGACAAACTTAATATACCCTGTTCAGGGTACAATAAAGGTGATACAAACATTGCCATACACGTTGAATTTTGGGACCTATCTCAGTAAAAGATATCATGGGCACTCGAATTATGTAGTATCAAAGAACTTCCAAGTTATGAATCACAAGACCCTAAAGTATCGGCGAAGTGCCTTAAACTACTCAAGAAACTGCTCTTTTTCGGCCCATATCGATGCCTGCCGATACGCCTGGTTCAGCGAAGATATGAGGGCGATATATTTTGCCTTATGTATGATGGTTTTCTCTCGCATTCACTTATACTATAACTCTAGCAGTTCCGCTAATATTTTAAGCTTACCGCATATGTGATTGATGGGCAGTATTCGGTTAGAACCACTCCAATTACAGCAAAAAGAAATATGCTGAAAGCTCTATGCCATTTTTTGATTTCTAATCTGGGTCAGAAGGACTTATAACTGCTCAAGAACTGGTTGTTGACCTGCACTCTCGGAACTCTAGTGAAACCGGGTGACTAGGCTTAATTGCAAGAGTTCAGCAGAGCTTCGACTCTTTTTGGCTTTCATTCGGATAGATTTTCAGTTACAAGCCTCAAAAGAGACCGAAAAGTCTTAAAGTTCATAGAGTTAGATTCCAAAACCTCAAATAAAATCACTTAAAAGCTCAAAGCACATTAAAAAAATATATGTATATAAAAAAACCTTTGCACTGTAAGCGACAAAGTCAATCGCTGCGACAGGTGCCGCTCCGCCGCTTCATTCAGTAAGTGTCAATGTTAATATTTGTTATACGACTTAACGCATAGTTAGCTCATTGCAACGCTGCGGTGTTGTATAATATTCAAATGACTAAATGCATTTTAATCAGCGTGATTTTATGCCCAACACATCGCACGCACTTAAGTTATGAGTATGCAACACGCGGCTACTTGACGCCCCTGCACAAATTACTTGATTACCAGCGGCTTACCGCGGCGCACAAGAAAACAGCACATACATACATACATATTTTAAAAAAATATGCTTGGTCCATAAGGGCAGCTTCCTTCCAGCACTTCTGCCACTTTCCGTATATCTAAATAGCAGTTAAGTAGAAGTAGAATAATGAAGAAAGAGTGCATTGAATGACAAGAAATTGGTTGGCAAGCATTTCATAGGGCCACCAAACGTTCAAACCTATTTAAAAAAGAACGAAAAAGCAACAACAACAAAAAATACAAAAAACACTTGAGACGTCACACATTCCATTACAATTCGTCATGCAGTGGACTATAGAGCGCGCCAACAAACACATACATGCATACATACTTATATAAGTAAACATTGAAAGGGATACATAAGTATCTATGATCCATTGTGAATGCAATGAAAAGTTAAGTTAGCCGAAAAAAATTCTGAAATACTTTGCCTTAAAGAAGTTTAGATTTTTTTTTTTTGGAAAAAAAAACTCTGAAAATCAAAAACAAAATTAAAAAAATCAAAAAAAAACTTGGAAAACTAAAAAATGCAGACAGCGAAAAAAGATAAATGAGTAAAAGAAACCAAAAATGTTGCTGCCAAAAAAGCAAAAAACCAACGCGCCAGTCAACCAGCTGCGTCGAGCTAGTTTTCTTACCAACAACAGCAACATACAACAACTTAACTGTTTGTTTGTCTGTGCCTTTGTAGAGCGGGTGGACAGTTGGAATTTTTCCATGTCTTTGAGATTGTTTTAATTCTTTCATTATTATTTTCCTTTATGAGACACCATTACCACCGCTGCCGCCGTCAACAATGCGGCATAAACGTCACTGCGTGCGCGCATATGTGTTTGTGTGTGTGTGTTACCAAAAGTTGTTTGACCTCTCGAGTGTTTACTTTAGAGCGATTAGTTGTAGAATGTTTTAGACAGCAAGAATGCGTCAGCTCAAATGCAAACTGATGGCGGACGAACGGACGGACATTGTAAGCCAGCGTTGTTGCGACAGTGCAACTATTTTGAGTGAACGAGTTGTAAATTTCCTAAAAAAATATTTGTTTGCAAAAGTTATATAAGCTGAATGATAATTTCAAACTATAGGAATATGTCGGGTTTTAGACCATTAATGATGCTTTTTAATTCTTTCATTAAAATAAGACAACTGTCTACTTGTTTCTAATATTCTAAGTTATTCCTTTCAAATTATTATTTTTCATTTTTTAAACTTTTCGCCTGAACTTTTTATTATGAAACTTAATGAATAATCTGGGAACTATTGTTTCGTAACTTGACAGCGCTCCAGTCGTTTCCATTTTTCGCTATTTTGCGCCAATTCAAGATTTCAAGTGCAGCCAAGTCCTACTGCACCTGATCTCTCCAATGCAGTGGAGGTCTTCCGCTTTATCTGCTTCCATTGGCAGGTTCTGAAGCGAAAACCTTCAGAGCTGAAGTGCTCCCTTCTATCTGGATAACATGTTGTTGTTGATGTTGGTACTGGTTCCAAGAGAGACGAAATTATCTACGACTTCAAAGTTATGAATGTCAACAGTCACTTGTGAGCCAAGTCGCGAATGCGACAACTGTTTGCTTGATGACATTAGATATTTCGTTTGTTTTCGTTCACAACCAGACCCATTTGCTTTGCTTCCTTAACCAGTCAGGAGAAAGCAGAACTAGCGGCGCGGTTGTTAAGGCCAATGATATCAATGTCATCAGTACCTTATCTATATAGCTCTGTAGCTCGTATTATTTTCTACAGCAATATAATGAAGAAGCCACACATGGAGAGTCTCCTTGTCTGAAATCTCGTTTGATATCAAACGGTTGGGAGAGGTCCCTCCTTATTAACGCTTATGGTTTAAAAATCTGGAATTAAATATGAATAGAATAGAACCACAATTTTTATACATTTCTTCCCTCCCGAAAATTAATTGACAAAAGAAATACTTCAAAAAATGTCTTAACTTTCCATATTCCATAAGCATTTTTATCTATTATCTTTGACTGATATTAGTATTTTTCCTGCGCGCCAAAATGTAGGCAACAATTTGAGTGCAGACATTTTTTTTGAAAAGCCTTAAGGGGGTATTCTAGTCTAGAAATGCTATTTAACGGCATTTTTTAAAGTCCAATAAAAAAAAAACTAAGAACATTTTTACTATCAAATTTTTTATCAGATATTTATTGATATTTTAAGAATACAAAAAAAAAAAAAAAAAAAATGTGTGATAATTTGATTAATTGAGGCGTGGGGGCGTGGCAGGAGTTGAAAATAAGGGTGATCTGAAAAAAAAAAATTTAATCAGTACAAATGCCGCTATCGTCTGAACCAGGATAAGGAAAAAAAAAATTTTCAGTAAATGGCGACTGTTTGAATTTTTTGCCCATTTTTTGGCAAAGATCAAAATTTTTTAAAAATAGTAAAAATCAAAATTTTTTAATAATCCTTGTTCCAACCATAGAGAGATATATATAGAAGGTCCACACCAAATTTCAAGTTAATCGGTTCATTAGAACTTGAGAAATCATGTCAGAAGTGTTGAAAATAGTAGTTTCGAGAAAAACGCGATTAAAGATTTGAGTCTAACTTGAGTCCGGTTTGCACGCTGCGTCACTAAAATAGCTATAAGTCGGCAAATAATAGGAATTTTAAAAATTCCTTTGGGGAATATATTCTTAAAGGTCCAGTCTTTAAGAATATGCAAAAATACGCTTTGCTCAAGTCATAAGTGCTTTCTATGGCTTAGGTTAGTTCAAAAGATTAAGGAATAGTGAAGTTGAAGCTAAAATATCAAAGTATAGGACAAGATATGATGAAGCGCTGTGACTCTATTAGAAATCTGATGAGGTGACTATTTAGCTCTTTTTTTTAAAGCTATGCATCCAAGATGTTTGGGCTTTGCGGTAGACTACCGAAATTTGATTGTCGAAGAGATTCTTTATCTCTAACTAAATTTCAATCAGTAATTACTTTAAAACTCAAATCCTCTCCTTGTAAACAACACTTATTGCGTATTGGAGTTTTAGTGGAAACATTATATTTTTCTTACAATTACGATATTTTATTTATGCGCCAAAATGTATGCATCTAAAAACTTATTTTATAGTAAAGGGCTCCAGGAAACTCAAACCCGTTTTCTCGAAACTCTGTTTTTAGAGTCGGTGAGGATAAGTTCTCCGAAACAGCTGTATGGCTCACATGAAATTTTCACAGCACCATCTTGGACATTTTTAAGGCAATAATCAAGCATATTTTGCATATTGATAATATTTTCGATTTTCAAGTTCCTGGGAAGTATTTCTTATCTTATCTAGCATGTAATCGAAGTAGTGACACATATATTTAATTCTCGAACATTTTGATTTTGTATCTGTTTTATTTCAAGGTTTGTGCCTTCCCACCCCACTGTGCTCACGCACCGCTGCTCCACAACGAATAACTGCTAGAACAATAAGAGTTGACACCGCTGCACTCAGGCGTCCAAGACGCAGCATGGAAATTGTGTCACACGCATGCGCACACACACACGTACATTTCTGAATGCATGCTCACGCACACCAAGACGCCTTTATGTTCATTATTCACACCTGGTCACTTGTATGTCTGCATGCAAGTAATGCGCGCATTTTTTCTAGTTGTTGCATGCAACATACGCACATAAAACTGTATTGCACAGAAGCCACAGTGTTGGCCGTTGCGCTAAGTACACATTTAATGCGCCATAAATGCAGAAAAATCGCACTTTTATA
This sequence comes from Bactrocera neohumeralis, assembly GCF_024586455.1. Classification (NCBI taxonomy): domain Eukaryota; kingdom Metazoa; phylum Arthropoda; class Insecta; order Diptera; family Tephritidae; genus Bactrocera; species Bactrocera neohumeralis. The sequence continues at coordinate 29,554,054 of NC_065923.1, forward strand.
TGCGGCAATCTTCACTTCCTTCTGGCAGAGCAAATATTTATAAACATATGTTGACGCAGATACATATTTATATATGTATGTATATATGCAGGCATATATACAGAAGTTGAGGATATATACATACTGCCGTTTGCTGATAAGTGCGCTGCGTCGAGCGGTTGGTGGGTCAAAACAAAGCGCAGTTAAAGGCTTAATGTCCGCTAGAGCGCATTACTCGTTGTTATTGTTATTGTTACATGTTTGTGTGTATATCCGCTTTTGTGTGAATTTATGCTCGTGCGTTGAGGTAACAAGCAACGGATGCACAAGCGCACGCACAAGCGATTACGCGGTGCAACATCGCGGTGTGCGTGAGTGTGTGTGTGGCGAGGGAACTGTGCCGCACATTTATCTCACGACTTTATAAATACTCATTCTACACAATTGTTACCGCTTATTTTTATTTCACTTACTTATTTTATAGCTATTGTTAATGTTATTGTTATTGTTATGTTTTTCCAACGTTTATGCGCTGATAACTGTCGTGTCATAAATGTTGCCAGCAATCACTGGACGGCGGATGAGGTGAGAGGCGCTGTGCTGGAAGACGGTTGTGGAGCACAAGGCAATATTATAATTTGTTCTTCTACAAATTCTTCGGACGCCAGCGACGCTATTGTCGCATAAGCACGAACACACACACACACACTAACAGACACATACTCACACATTAAATCACTTGTGTCGATTTGCTTGTGTGACTTTAGCCTCAACTTTAGCTGCATTTATGACACGCAACAATCGCGATCGCTTTGCCGCTTTGACCAACTTTAGCAGAATGCCAACTCATTACACACACGTCAAAGCTGCCAAAGCGTCTGCATTGCGTTTCTCTGTGTGGAGACACTTCTTGGCTCGCGGAATTACGAGCAAATTACAATAGCATAAAAAATGTTTATTGTTACTGTGTTAACGGAAATGAGATGCATTTTAAGCCTACACATGTATGCGCACACACACGCATGCAGGAAAGCCCGCTAGCGTTTATGACGCTAACAGTCACATGAACTAATTTCGCATCTGTGTTTAGCGCAAAAAGAGTTGAATCTTTAATTTATACAGTTGTGAAATTGTTTTCTCAGACGCGCTTTGAACTTTTTGCGCATGCGCACTGTAATTAAGAGATTTCTTTTCCGACGAAATGTGCAAAAATCTTTTAAGTATTTCAAAATTAGCTTAATCTGATGCAACTTGAGTACTTACATGTGAATAGATATCGTTTATCTTCTCTTCTAATTTTGCGAATTCCCAAAGTCTCATCATGTTCTTATATATGAGCATAGTATATCTCTGTGTGGAGAATCCTTGATTGTGCCTATTGCATCACTAAAAATAATTACTAACACTGGTTACGTGCTTTATAATTAAGAACTTATTTTCATTTGTTTATTCTTTTCCATTAAAGAAACAAAAAAAGCTTGCTGAAAGTTCATTGAGCCTTGGACACCAAAATTTTTTTTTTTTTCAAATTTCGTTGAGCTTCCATAAAAGTTCATTGAACATTCGCTTTGGAAACAATTTTTCTTTTGGAATTTTGTTGAGCTTTCGAAACAAAAAGTTCTATGAAAGTTCACTGAGCTTTTAAAACAAAAAAACTTTAGTAAAGCTCGTTAAGCTTTAAACTAAAAGTTATCTCAATCTATGTTCGTCACAAGGTGCTTGTTAAGAACACCTTTTGAACATTTGTTAAGCTTTTGCTCAATAATTTCCATAAAAGTTCGTTGGTTGTTCGCTTTCGAAGCAAACATTTCTAGCAAACTTTATTGAGTATTCAAAAAATGTTCCACTAAAGAAACAAATAAATCTCGGTAAGCTCGTGAAGTATCGAAAAATAGTTCAGTGAAAGCTCATGAAACTTTTAAAGGGCAAGTTCCCCGGAGTTCATTAAAGCTTTCGACGCAAAGTGCTTACGAAAAAAATTTAAAGACTTTTTAAGCTTTTGAACAATAATTTCCATAAAAGTTCCTTCATCGTTCGTTTTCGAAGAAAAATTTTTTTTTCTAGAAATTGTATTAGTTATTCGAAAGAAAGCAATTCATTAAAAAAAATTGAATTTTCGATTAAATGAAAGCTCATAAACTTTTTAAGCTGAAATATCTCCGAAGGTTTTATGCAAGTTTTTAAGCTAAACTTTGTTCTAAGATTCGTTAAACTTCCCGCGCTAAGCGCGTTAAGTTTAAATTTCGTTGTGCTAGCGAAAACAAAGGTCTATGAAAGTCGGTTGAGCTTTTAAAACAAATATTTCCATAAAAGCTCCATGAGCTTTGGGCACAAAAAGCTCTTTGAAAGAACTTTAGCTCTCGGAAAAAATTATGATAGACACTTTTTGTCACTTGAGGTTTCTAAAGTTTCGAAAATTTGGTTATAAAATAGTTCAAAAATATCCAGTATAGAGGACATATTCTATGGAATTATAAACAAGAATTCTTTCATTTGCGATTACTATAAATAATATCTAAACTAATATTCTATGTATAGATTTATTTCTTTGTCTTTATCGGAGACTTCAAGCAGCTGCCTCTTAAACTGTCTGTTCACAACAATAAAAAGTTAAAGTATATTATTGATTGTGGGGGATCCTTTAAGGATCAGATTTAAAGAATAAGATAACGATATTTTTAAGAAAACAGTTCGAAAATCTCTGCTGTATGCTTTTGGCTAACTACTACTTTATAATAGAAGAATTAAATGAAAAGAGACTATATACAAGTATTATACAAAAAGACTGACTTTTAGAAGTGTGGTATTTGGAGCAATATGCCAATTTTCTGAGATAACGGTCTTGAAATCGTTAACAAAGCGTTTACTAAGATTTCAGTTATCTAACGCTATATCATAGAGCTAATTTGTGTCCAATCACAATTGTCTCGAGACAACAAATGAAACAATTTTATTAAATTTTTATGTATTTTCCGCTTTAATACGCTTTTAATAGCCAAAAACACTCGAAATGCTTTATTGCTTTCTTCAATTGATATACAGCAATAAAAGCTATGTGACCGCTTGTTAGTTTTTTTCTGGGATTTGACTTCTTGCTGACTGTTATTAGCAATTAAATTCGCGAATTTTTTGCAAAAACTGCCAATTACCGTTAGCTAAATGGCTATGCAGTAAACGTTAATTTGAAATTATTAGCGAATTTGCATAATTGATGATTGGAGCGAAACAATAAAAATGCAACGAGCAAAGCTTGCAAGCAATTAATACAAAAACAAAGGCGCAAAAAGTCTTCTGAAAGAGGGTACTTTTGAAGAGCCATGTATATGCATCCTTATATGCTTGTATGTGTGTGTGAAGCGCAGAGCTGAAGAAGCTGCCGTTGCAGAAGTATTACAGTCACAGTTATGTATGTATGTGTATGCCGCTATTATGGTCGGCGGCGCGGCATGCAGTCATAACGTAACATTGCCGCAATGGCCGTTAGCCACAAAAACAAAACAAAAATCTACACAAGCGACCGCCAGTCGGTCAATGAGTGCCAAAAAAGTGAAAGTTCATTTATTGGCAAAGAAAAACAAAAGACTTAAGACACAAACTCGATGGCGGTGTTGAGGACTTTGTGCATATTCATATGTATGTATGTACATATAGGCAATTTAAGTGCGGTAAAGCGCATTCCATGCGTGTGGGTGCTTTTTGCCACTTTTCGGTTGTTGGTGTAAATTTTATAAATATTGTTGTTGTTATTTTTACTGTTGTTGTTGTTTTTAACAATATTTTGGGTTTTATTGCTGTTGTTGTTGTTGTTGTTTTTCACTGCTCGTTCACTGCGTCACGCAAGGTTTTGTCACAACAACACCAATAAAAGTCGCCACTGTCTATTCGGCTTGCCATTGCTGCCCACACTTGGCCCACCGAAAAATATGGAAATATTTCATAATTAATGAAAAGTAAAATGTTTCATAAACGAATTCATAAATTACACATGAATTCGCAGGCAAAACGTGATTTTGTCAGACGCTTAGTGGAGCGTTTGTGGAATTTGGCGCGAAGTGGCGTGTGCGCATGCGCGAAACCGTTGTACTGCGCGCAGCATTGCAAGTGCGCGAATAAAAGTGAAAATTGGAAACAAATTTCGCTGCACATTTACATGTTCACACATGTATGTATGCATGTATGTAAAATCTTTGAAAAAATAGTGAAATCCCACATGCCCCTTAGGCAATTTGCCGCCTTTGCGGTTTTTCGAAAAAACATTTTTGCAGCAAATAAGGGTTAAGTTGTCGTGACCCATCCGCACTTTTCCTCAAACAGTTATATATGCATGTACTGAGCATATCGGTACTTTTGTTTACTTAATGGGCGGTAAGCGAAATTTGTTAGCTGCCAACTTTTACAGGCAATGAAAGGCAACTAATGAGGGCTTGTTGCTGCTGCAGCGCGTCGTTGTGGCACTTCACTGTCCTCCTGCGTATGTGAGTTGAGTTTAAGTTCACAGTTAGCGGTATATGCAAACAAATTGGTGTTCGAAATCTTCCGGGTTCAAAATTGTGCGCAAAAAAATTGTTTTGTGACTCACATTCAGTTGCCTTTCCCTTATACAGAGCCCTGCAATTAAATGCCAAGGTAATAACTAATAATTACCTTGGTAGTTAGTAATCGGTAGTAATGGTTTGTAATCGCTTGGTAGGCTGGCAATTAGTTTACGCAAAAATTTGATACGCAGTCACTTTTCAATAATTTAGTAATTTATCTTAAACATAAAAATTAAATTTATCTTAAAATATCTATAAGAAGTCATTTATTTCCATGTGATCTACTTTTACTTCAGTTCTCCATCTCAAGATTTGACCTAGGCCAATATTACATACAGTGTTGTTTATACATTCACATGCGGTAATTAAAACAGACATTTGATTTGAAGCTTTGAAGTTCGTTATAAGACAGTTGGATGAAGCGCAGCCAAATTTGATCTATAAAATGTCTTTATTTTACCAAAGATTTCTCTTTAAAACAAAAATTCAAAAAAGATATTTTAAGAGTAATGTAAGTATTCTATTTATATAATTTACATAATTACTAAATTCGATGACAATCCCGAAAATTTGGGATCAAATATTTCTAATACCGATTTTGATTTCTGTGAAGTATTTATTTTTACAATTTAATTGCCAAGTCCGTTGAGAAACCCGAAATTTCGGTATCAAATATTTCTAATACTGAGTTTAGTTTTTGGGTGTTTTTGTATTTATAATCCCGATTTAATTTTCAGTAAGTGATTTCTTTATAGAATTTAATTACCAAATTCGTTGACAATACCGAAATTTTGGGATCAAATATTTGTAATCCCTATTTCATTTTCGGTGAAGTATTCTGTTTATAGAATTTAATTACCGAATACCCTAAATTTCGGGATCAAATATTTCTAATTCCGATTTCATTTTCGTTGAAGTGTTAAATTTATATAATTTAATTACTAAATTCGTTGACAGTCCCGTAATTTCGGGATCAAATATTTCCAATCCCGATGTAATTTGCGGTAAAGTATTATATTTATGTAATTTAGTTACTCAATTCGTTGATAATCTTGAAGTTTTGGCATCAAATATTTCTAAACCCGCTTTACATTTCGGGATCAAATATATCTAACCTCGATTTAGTCTTCAGGACGGGCAGAATATGTGTTTGCTAACTTCAAATTCAATTATGTTTTATATTTTATAATGAAGATAGGAAATTAAAAATTAGGCCTATTAACCCATGAAAGCTCTAAGCTATGAATTTTGGTAGGAGAAGATACAAAAAATTAAAATGAGTTCTGGAATATCGATATTTCTTAAATTTCTCTTACTAAGAAACAAATTTTTGTTTCAAATATTGTTTAATTGTTTTCAGATAGTTGTATACCAAATTCTTGGTCTCTCTGAGTGAACTGAAATCTGTTGTTGGAAGGGTCAATCGAATTTTGAGGATTTCATATCGTTTACGTTAAATAAAGGGTCACATGCTGAGATAATAATTAATCCATATCACTCTTCTAACCAAATTGATTATCTGTTTTATAGTGATACAGCCCTCCCCGTACTAAAAAAATTTCGAAGCTATTTTGAAATATTATTACAGATAAATGTAAATATCAAGTTTGAGATAAATTCAATGCTCAACAGTTCTCCTCACCATTTTGAGGCCCATAAATACAAATTCAAAAGCAATATTTGTTCTTACAGCACATTTGGTCTCACAGCATTTACATAAATCGCTAATCAGTAATCCATTACTGCAAAAATATTCACTAAATACCGTAAAAAATCGCGACGCATAATAAACTCTGTGTGCGTTTAATTTTCAATAAGCGAATATTATGCAGATTGGATAACTGTCGGTTAATAATAAACTTAATTTATCGCTGTGAAGCTACACAATAACAGAATTGCGCAAAAACTGTATGACTAATCTTCGTTATTTCGTTGGCCCCAACAGGTTATTCCCTTTTCACGGCTTGCTTCGCGGGTCGTACGCGAGTTAATAAGTGTGCATGTACATATGTGAGTGTGTTGTGTGTGTGTAACTCCGTTGCAATTGCGCTGCTTGTGGCAATGTGAGAACGAGGAAAAAACTGCAAACACAGTAGACAACTAAAAAACAGCAACAAAGCGTCTGAGCGTGAACTTAGTACGAGCAGTTCCCATTCAACAATGTTCTTTCACAATTCCACTCTTGTGCTTTACTCATGTGCTCGCATTCAGTGTATACTAAACACACACACACATATGTATATGCGCTTTTGACTTCCATTAATTTCTCGCATTGTATTCTGTATTCTTTTGCAATTATTTATTGCTTTATTTTCGCACATCGCACCTGCTTGCCTTTGTTGCCCTGTTTTAACTACTCTTTCAACTCGAAGTTCAGTTTCAGCTGCCCTTCTATACAAGCGCACGTCCTTACTGGGCTGTACTTATTAATATACATCTGTGTGCTAGGGTGGTCCTTCGAAGTCTGATATTTTACAGCCTTAGTCACTTAGTCGATAAAAATATGGAACTGGAAGAATTTTTTTTCATTAAATTGTGCAGATATGTATACTATATTTCTGTATATATTAGGGTGACACTTAAACTTCGTTTGACCAATATTTTCAGTTCCAAGCCCGCAGTCAACAATATTATGACCTTGGCAAAACTCTTTTCAGTAAACTCTAGATAAGTATACAAACTATCCTAATATAAGGTGATCCTTAAACTTCGAATGGCCGAAGTTTTTGGTCTCAATGAACCTCGGGTCTAGCCAGTACGCTTTTCTTAAACTTTTCAGCTATTAGAGTCGAGAAATTCTCATTACATTTGGGCACCGTTTAAAGATAGCTGATACGTATCATATAGGGTTCGAAGTTCGCTAGAGTTAGGTGGACGCATCTCGGTAATCATAGCTTCTGCAGACCATACTGGAACTAATAATAGCCGTCTCAATAACTTTTTGACAGGCTCAAGCCGCTTCGTCCATAAGGCACTGTAGTGCACTTTGGAGTTCTGAGCATAACAGAAGACCGGTTTTCTTAACTGTTCCAGTGAAATTATTCATGACTTCAAGAATGTCAGCCTGGATATCTAAAGTATCCAAATCTTCAGCTGAACGCCGAATCAATACCAATCCAACAAGAAATAATGTTGACTCACTTTTTCAAAAATGGCATAACTCCGTCACCAGTAAAAACCAAGCTCTTTAGTTCAAATCAACAGCTTTTTTAAAATTATTGAAATACAGATTAAGTTAAAAATGTACATATATATATGTATTAAAGGTATTTCTGAAAACTAAGCACCACCCTAATACACATACTTCATATAAAAGTAAAGTTCTACTCTGCGTTCAACTGCTTTAGGCACAACAATGTTGCCTTTCCGGCTTAATTTCTTTGCTTTCGCTCTGTTTCGCTGATGTTGGCTTCCCATTGATGACCTGGAGGATTATTGGATCGGTGAATTGCTATACCGTTGTTGTTGCCGCTGCTGCTGTTGTGTTGCAATCGCAAACGAATACGGTCGTTTTGACTTACCTGCTACTTCCTGCCTGTCTGCCTACCTGCCAAGGCGCTGCACTTCGAGCTTCGCCAAATTGGCGGTACTCACATAGCCGTCAGCCGTTAGCTGTGAGTTGGTAGTCGCCAGCTGACATCAAACATGCAACGGTATTTCCAATTTGTTGGTACGTTCCCACGCAAACGAAAAAATCGCATGCGAAGAGGATGAAAGCAAGAGTAGGAAAAAAATAAATACTTTCAGGCAAAAAGGCAGTCCAAGGAAAGCTGGGAAAGAGTGTTATTTGGTTTTGTTATTGTTTTGCATTTTTGGTAGGCGGCTGCTTCCGAGCTCTTCAGGCTTTGTGGTTATCAAAATTTATTACGGTCTAAACATAAGGTTGCCTGTTTATGAATGAATACTGCGCATACCTGAATGTTTTGCGGGAAAGCCTTAAACTTCAAGGTCTCTGTTGATAAAAAAGCATACTTCTTAATCCAAATGGGCTAATAAATTATTCTGAGATTTTTAAAGCACATTAATTTCCAAGGGTGATGAGATCATGCGTTTTGTATAACTTATTTGTTGGAAAAATTTATTTCTTAATATTTCATTTCAAAATGCAGAGAATTATTAGCATAATTATAACTTCAAAATAACCATCGACCAATTGGTAAAGCCTAGATAGGTTCCCCTCTTAATAAAATATCAATATTTCATAGATTCAATCCTTTGCTTCAGTCAACTGTTTAGAGGTCATCAATATATCCGGTTGCCCCACGACTTACAAATGCAACCTCTTCTTCGGGAAGCCTGGACATAGTATTCAATCCGGAGTTTCTGTAGAATATAAACTAATAATAGAAAATCAATCTTTGTTTGGGTATCGCAAGGCTTTCGAACGATTTCTCATTATATTTCTCATACTTTTCAACCAAAATATTTGCAATATTTCAAAGTTTAACGCTAGATGTCGCTTTAAATAACGTTAGAGCTTTTACTGAACTGTAAGTTTCAAGAGCGTCTGGAAGTTTTACAAGTTTTAAGGAAGAAAAGGACGAAAGACTTTAGAGACACTTTTTTCATAAATTATAAATTAGAAAGTTCTCTTTTATTGCTTTTACACTTCGGTTCAAGTCCCTCACATCCAAAGCACGGCAAAGGTTTTGCAACCACGCAACAATTATACCACAACTTCAACACAACTATTTATTTAAAACTCAACATTTCATTTGCAAAATATATTTCTTCCCCACCATGCCCTTTAAGTCCAATGCATCTGAAACTGCCTTTTTATAATCCTTCAGTGGCACCATCTCGTGTTTAATACCTTTCAACTTGCCTTGGTCGAACATCTCAATTAGTTCGGTAAACATTTTGTCACGCGTCGGCTTACCCTTGTGCTCTCTCATCCAACGTGTGACCCAAAATCCACAGAAGGAGATATTTTTAAAAATAAGCGCAGGCGTTGGGATCACCACAGGCTTACGCGACATGCCGCCATATGTGACCATGACACCCTTGACGGCTAGCAGCTTTGCCATGTCCGACGCATTCTTACCGCCAACACAATTGAGCGCCAGACGTGGCGTCGGCAGTTTGCAAAGCTTATTCGCCACATCCTTTTGCGCTAGTTCTTCCTCCGTTAGCACCTCAGTTGCACCGAGTAGTTTGAGATACGTTTTCAGCTCTTCCAAATTCGGGCGATTTCGCACGATCCCAATTGATTTCAGACCCCATGCTTTACACAATTGGTGAACTATTTGACCGACAGCGCTATTGGCGCCATTTTGTATGATACAGTCGCCTTGTGCGAGTGGCACGAAGTCCTTCAGCATGCGATAGGCAGTCGGTGGATTCACTACCATTGTGGCAGCGGTCGCCAAGTCCATCTTATTCGGTATACCCAAGAGCTGTTGTTCGGAAAAGTTTCCGTGTGTCCGCCAAGTGCCCAGCGCGCTCTCGACTACAACAACACGTTGACCTCGCTTCAGCTTTTGCACATTGGCGCCGGCGCGCAGCACTTCCCCGACACCCTCATTGCCGGCGATTGCGGGTAACGGTAACTTCACCGGATATTTGCCTTGTATGGTGTTGATGTCGGAGGGGTTAATCGGTGCGGCTAGCAATCTCACTAACACTTCGTTGTCTTTCGGTTCGGACAAATCCAATTCGACAAGCTGCAGTACGTCAGCGGGTTCGCCGTATTCGCAATATTGTAACGATTGTGCGCAAAAACACGTCGTTTTACGATGTTCGATTAAAGTCGCTTGCCGCTGCAGCGTGGGCGGTATGTGACGTAGCAATTGCGAGAACATTTTTCTTGCGGAAAATAAAATTTTTTTCTTTATTTTTGATATATGACTGGAAATTATTTTTTTGAATGCTGTCAATCTTATTGGAGTATTAAGTGTTGGAAAATAAAGCTTGGAAAAGTTTATACTCGTAGCAAAATCGAAGTGAAACGTATTGTAAATTAGTGTTGAGGTGAAATATATATTATGGCAAATAAGAATTTGAAGTTTTTTGGTTGCTGTGACGGAGTTCGATTAACTCAGTGATCTTGACATACAGGTGCAAGTAAAGAATTCCTGGAATTACAAATCTTTGGAGATATTTTTGTATAGAAATAAAAGAAAGGAGTTAACATCAAGTCTGTTTTCTTTTTCTAAATTTCTCGTCTTCAAGCTATGAAACTAAAAGAAAATTAAAGTTTTCGTCGTATTTTTCAGCTAGTTTTGATTTTCGGGAAGAAGTATGGTTCACTTGTACTATTGTGGTTGAACGTTCTTCATTTCATTCACGACAATATTTGGAGTCCACTTTTCATATTGGTATATCAGTCTCACCAATCATACTACTATGATAAATAGTAAGACTTTGTTCATAATTTTAGAATTCTTAATGTATTCTTCAAAATTTATGTCGTTCCCCCAAAGTTATCCTCCTTCGTCCAATACACTTGTGCCAACGTTTTTTCCAATCCTTGAATTTGAACATAACCTTGATATTTGACCTGCTTTGACGTGTTTTTTGCGGCTTCGGCTCACCTTTGCCACGATATTCGGCCGGTTGATCGCCTGTTTCCGGGTCGTAAGCATAGATCCAAGAGCTATCGCAAATAATAACATGATTCCTGACAGCCTGGTAGTCGGAAAGCATTGTTTTACAGACGTTAACACGACGCTGTTTTTTGGACCCAGTCGTGCTTTCACTTTTCTTAGACCCAAATGATCTTTAAAAATGGTTTTCACTGATCCTTCCGATATTCTAACAAAAAATTCGTACTATTTTTTGCCCACAGTAGGTCAGTTTAAGCCGATACATTTAAAAAAGTTATTGTGGAACTATTAGTCGAATGAATATGGACACTAATTCCAACAATATAACGGCTGAAATGATAAAAAAACATCGGAGATTACTGTTAGACCTCGATTTTTTGTAAAGGTCATTAGTTTTTAAGAAACAGCTTAATTTTTAAAGAACCTGCCTTTTTCAAGAATTGTAATTGGTTTAAGATTATATTTCGATATAAATTTTGGACCAGAAGTTGTACACTTTCTGAAGCATTTGACATAGTAACCCTAATTTTTTGCACTACTCGTACGCAAAGTGTCGTTGAGGCCAATTCTGGAGATCTCTACAAAAGGTTTATTGCGAATATGTGTGTAATTCTCCTTTAAACTACCAATGGAATAACTGTAGACACCACACTAGAGCTGGAGCACGCAGTTTTTTGTAAGGAATCGTATAAATTACCACCAACCTATAGAGTGTTTCAAAAACCTTTCAAACTTTTTACAAATTACAAATTGTGGAAAAAGCTTTTACAAAATTTTCTGGTCAAATCTTCAATAAATAATTTCTAGACCTCCCACAGAAGACTCTAGGGAATTTTCCGAAAATATTTCTAAGCCAGTTTTTTATAGACCACTGTTGTCAAGATCCGGGCTTAGTTTAGTTTTAAATATGATTTTATTTTTTTCCCAAGGAAACCCAAACTACAATAGCAAATAGACACAAGAGTACCCATATATGACTCAGAAAGCACATCATTTTGCAGTCTTCTCATACCTGTACATGACATAGTAAAATACTGGCAATTTTATTACATAAAAAAAGAAAAATTCAAATTGCTGACTGCTGCTTGCTTACCTTCCTAAGGTCAAATAAAAAAGACTGGTTTCAAATATAACTCTAAAACCTCGAAAATTTTGACGCAGTTCCAACTTTTCTTTAGCATTTTCGTGCCTTCGCTCAAGCGCGTCAACTTTCTTTCACAGAAGCTCAAAGGTCTCGTAAGAGATATGTTAGATCTGCGTAAACAAAAAAGTCAGCTAGCCACTGCAAGGCCTAAAAAATTACGTGTATGCTGAGCTCTTTTCGCAACTGTTTCGAAATAATTTTGGGAAATGCCTGGGCATATATTAATCTATATTTATGGGGAATTCACAAAGTTAGTGCTGCTTCATTGCGTTTCACTTTATAGTCTCATACTCCAACATGTTAAGAGCGAGCTATATTTGCCAGTACAAAGTACACTCGCATACACACAACCAAACATACACACGCAAATGCAAAATTACACAATCTGCGAAAGTGAAGCCAAAGTCAAGCGTTGGCATCAAGCGGCGAAAATTCGGTTTCGGCACGCCGCGGCGCCGCCAAGCCGGGCCACTGAGCCAAATCCGCGACTTTACTGCGTCACAGCTTAGCTTTGCGATTTTTGTTTTTATTGTTTTTGCTTTGGGAAAATGTGGGTGCTGTGACGTGGTCGCTTGCCGACGCGGTGACAACATTTTGCCTACCAAACTGCGTACGCATGTGTGTGTGTGTGAGTGTGTGCTGTTGATTGCCATGTTGCGCTGAATTGTAATTGAGTATATCGTTTATTGGGCGTGTTGAGCAATTTGTTTGCATTGTTATGTATGTTTTGTCTTTAGCATAATGGAGGCGGGTGTTAGCAATGGACTACATACAACTGTGTATATTGTGGAGCACACCCCTTCCCAAGCATACTTTGAGCGACATTAAAATGCCATTACGCATTACTTGGCTCGAAGCTCTTCAGTGTTCCTTTAGTACGCATGCCTTTACAGGTGGATTTCGTGTACTGTTATTCATAAAAGTGTATAAAGCTGTTTGTTGAGCTGCTTTAATTAAATACAAGCGCTTTCCCACTTGCAAAACATTTCAATTATTTAATGGATTACGTAAGCGATAGCAAGTGTGGCCATAGTAGACGTGATTATCGGTAATTATGTCTGATGACGCGACGGGAAGCTCAGTGGATAATGAACAAAGCAGTTAGTAAATAAATTACGTAACTAATAAAATCGTAAAATAAGTGAAGCATGGATTTATGCAAATATTCAAGCTGGAAGTCGAAAATGTTTGCTGTTATATCCATATATATTTATAGTTTTCTATGGCTAAGCTACTTCGATTTTTTATTTTTCGACACTGAAAAGATTTCATGACCACAATAGACATTTTAAAAAACTTCCTCAAACGTCTTTCTCTTCTTGAGTCAATAATTTTGTATACATTGTACGAAAAAGTACCCACAAAATATTTAATTATTCATAAATATTTATTTTGTCGCCTTCAAAGTAATTCCCAACAGATAAAATACACTTATGCCAACGATTTCTTCAGTCCTCAAAGTCCACTTTTCATAAGCACTTTTTGGGATGCCTCCTTCAGCGAATTTTGCTTCATCTTTTCGATCAACTTAAAATGGGTTCCACGGAGTGACAATTTTAGTTTAGAGTACAAGAAAAAATCCCACTGAGCCAAATCTGGTGAATACGGTGATTGATCAATGGTATTCATTGCATTTTCGGCTTTAAGGTTGGTCATAATCATGGCTCAATACGATGGTGCATTATCATCTTGTAAAATCCATGAATTGTTTTTCCACAATTCCGATAATTTTCGACGGAGGTTCTCACGCAAATGCGTCAATACGGCCAAATAGACCTTCTTGTTGACCGTCTGTTCCTACAGAACAAATTCATGATGCACAAAGCTGCGAATATTGAAGAAAACAGTGAGCATCGGTTTGATTTTTGAACGGTTTTAACGTGTTTTTTTTACTCGTTTTTCCTCCATTCCAATGATTGTTGACTTGTTTGCATGTCAAACTCATTAAACTCATGTCTCAGCGGCCGGTATAATGCTCTCCATGAATGTGGTTTCGGAATACGCAAGATCAAGTATACCCAAAGAACTTGTTTACGCTACTCTTTTTGAAAACAATTCAGCTTTATCGGGAGAGTCGAGCAAGAACGCGTTTCATACCTAAAATATCCTTCAAAATCATGTCCTTCACTTTTTAATATTTTCATCAATTAAATAGGTCGAGGCGTGTCTTAAACGATCTCTTGACCGTCTTTGAAGGTTTCGTACCACTCGAAGGCTTTTGTTTTGGATAAAAGTGAGTTACTGTAAGCCTTTTCCAACATTCGCAACGATTTATTGTTATTAGCCTTCTTCGGTTCTTAATACATACCGTTTATATATATTTTTTTGTCCAAATGAATCAAATAGCCATAGCGTTTAGATATTTCCATGACATTGCTCTCAACTCAACGGAGGCATTATATGGAATGGCGTAGCGTAAATTTCGTTATCTTGCATTTAGTTACATATCTTCATCTGTTCTGGGCTATTTGTTCAAAATCCGTATAAAGCTCACACTTGATCGTTCCTGTCGGGTATGGTGTTAACGCCCCGGATTCGCCTAGAGAGGCTCGTGGCTTGGACAACTCATCTGCTCGTTGCCAAAATTATGAATAAGTGGAGTTGTTCTGCCAGTGAGCTGAAATCCTTTCTGAATTATTAAATGGCATTCACTTGGCTAGCAAAGCCGCCTGGTTATTCGTGTATATGTTTGCGTTCTGTATCTACCTGTAGTTATTCAAGACCATCTCTATATCTAGTACTCACTGCATAGACTGATTTCTCTATGGCAGTTGCTGTCATATACCCTTCATTCCACCAACAGTGGTTTAAGTGTTAGAATTAACAGGATGTTAGAAGAATACTTAATATTTTATAGCTCTCTGAAGTAGTAGCACTACATACATGAATTATTTTTATTGTGCCGGTGGAAAATCATTCTCAAATTAATTTCGAAAAATGTTGAGTTGAGAGTATATTTTCAGTTAGAAAACCGGAAACGATCCGGTAGTCTTCTTTGCTTAAATTTCTTTAATACTTTGCTATTGAGTAATGATGATATTTATATATTATTTAAATACTGATTCTTCAAAACTACGTTTACTAATAAAAATATGTTGGACGAGTATAACGAGTATGAACTACATTCATCAACCGCACAGCAGCAGCGAAAAAATATAAGATTTCATATTGACACAGAGAGAGACTCTAGACTTGTACAGTTTTTAAGCAAAACTTACAATGTGTCTATGTGAAATTTTGTGAAAAAATATAACAAAAACAAAAAAAAAAAATTGTGAGAAAATTTTTGCACTACAGAAAGGTGTTTTTCACAAATTGTTGAAGCATAATTTACTTACCATTTTTAGAGCGCCAAACAAGAAACGAAACAACGTCGCTGTTATTAACGGAAAAATAGCAATAAATCTACGAAAAAGTGCCTTAATGAAAGTGATTTACTAAATTAACTGAGATTTCAAAATAACAAACAGTGAAGCCCAAACACCCAAAAAACAAAAACAACACAAGTGTGTACACAAAGTTGTAAAAAAAGCGCAACAAAAATTTTGCGCGACGAAAAACCCACGAAAATATGAGTTAAACCGAATTCAAAGCAAAATTAGCGAAAATTATCGCGAGTTTAACATGTTTTCTAACGGTATCAAAGTGGCGGAAAGCGAAAACTCTCACACACACCTGCGCAAATATAACACAACACATTAGTGACACAACTAGTGTGCATGTGTGTGTCTGTATGAGTATGCGAAGTGCATGAGATAATAGTGAATTACAACAAAAGCAACGAAATAACGAAAATAAAAAGCAAAACAAAAAACAAAGAAAAAAAAAACCGATTAGACATAAATCGCCGTTAGGTGGTAGTTTTTGCGTGAAAACGCGCCGTTCGGCAACAACAACGTCAATAGCAGGTGCCACAAAATGATAGTGAAAATGGATCCGGACGAATTGATTACATTGCGGGTGCAGTATCTGGTCGATACCGAGCCGCTCAACTGCACCGCCATGTATCCGATACCGACGCGTGCGCCAACCTACGGCTTCGCCGCCACCATGCCGTTGGCCACGCAATTGAGCACCATACTCCGTCTGCTGGGCGCACCACATCGGGTGAGATAAGCATATACCAACCAGCCAACCGGCTTACTAACTAAATTGCCATAAGCTAAATAAACTTTAATGAACTAACAGCAGTTAATGTCATTGTTATCTAATAAGCTGTTATTTATATCTAGACATTAGGATGGGTCTTATATTTTGGATTATTTTTTTTTTAGGTTTAAAGTTGGTTATTGTTTTTGTACATTTTTGTAGGTATTAGTTATTAGGTATTAGTTTTTAATTCTTAAATTAATATAATTTTCCTGGCTTATTAGAAAGTAGTTTTATTCTCCGAAATTTGTTTAATCCGAAAACTTTTGTTCTGCAAGTCTTAAATGATTTTTTACTAACACATATGAGTTATTATTTATTGTCGAGCGTTTCTTAGCTCTCTTTCGAAAGTTAATCTAACCCTATTCAGTTCAGAAATGTAGTAAAAAGCGATTTGGAAAGTGTTTAGTAGTATTTGGTTAGTTTTTTAGTCCTAAAAATATGACTCCAAAAAGCTTAATATTCCTGAATGATAAAAAGTATAAATATATATCGTCTTTATTATAGATATAGAATTACTGGTCGCATATATAACAGTTTAAAGCAAGCTCGAAACGTTTCCAGTTTCTGTCAGGTTAGGTTGTCATTTTAGTTCGAGTTTGATAGAACACCCCTAATGCCTACAAATGTTACGTATTATACTGAATTTAGTTGCTGGCAGCAACGCCTATCCACTTGCCTATCTAAATAGCTGTGCTGTGGAATTTATTAAGTGTTACTGCCGAAATACCTTTGGTCTCTTATCTCTGCCTAACTTAATAATTCACCACATCTATTTGATGATCGGTCGTTACTCTTCTCGTTTTTGATGGCTTCAAATGTTTTTGAGCCCTCTGCATACCAAACATACATATGTATAGGTAGGTATACATTTTCGTTATCATCGCTGATAATGAAACTGCTGGCTGTAAGCAAAACACCTGCGAGCACACACTTACATATATATTATACGGCTGAAATGTTTACTTAAACTTAAATATATTAAATAAATACATACATACACATATATACACAGTTATATTTGTAGACACATAGTTAAAGGTATTTATTTATTTATTTAGAAAGCGTTAGTCATAAACATTTCTAGTCTCGCTGCCACTCCAATTGACACTTTGCATTTGACAATTAGTCAGCATATTTATTGGAATACCTGCACGCACACATATGTAAATCAGTTTGTATGTACCATACATATGTAAGTGAAAATATATTTCTATTATTTATATGTATGTATATGTCTCTTTGAATGGAAATATAAATTGAGATCATTTTATGTGGAATAAGTGAGTGTCTGAATAAATACTACAGATTAAAGTGCGAGATAAACAAAGCTACTCAGAAGCAATTATTCAGAGATATTCAATTATTGTTAGACATACATATGTCATGATAACAGCTTCGAGACAAAGGGCCCTTGATAGTTATCACAAAAGTAATTAGTTGACGTCAGTTAACCGTATTTTTTGTTTTAAGTTTGAATGAAGCTGAACTCAAACTGTTATTTTTCTATAAATGGTGCAAAGTCTCTCAAAATAATGGTGTTTCAATCAATAATGCTGTTCTATACCCGCAATATGAGAACAGGTATTCTTGATTTAAATTAAAAAGAACTCAGCATTCGAAAGATTTCTAGCGACTCGTCTTAATTATACTGCTACCAGGCACATAAATTCTTTCGTCGACATAATAACTTCAATAAAGTTTATGAATTAAACTAGCCATCAATGCAACAATTGATTGATGATAAATCAATTTAACTTGTGCTTTCTGAGGCTTAAGATTTCATCTCAAAAATAAAAGAAAAAAAGTATTAAGTCAAGTAAACTATCTTAAGCCATCATAATGACCCATCATTGAAGCCCTTACTTTTTTAATACCATTGTAACAGTTATTCGAAGCTTGATTTCTTGATAATTTTTTATAAGGCGGGGATTTATAAGGAAACCCATGTATTCCTCGAGTAAAAACAGCCTTTTTAAACAAATTTTTTCTAATATAAAAAATGAAATATATTAGAATTTTTTATTGTTACAAACATACACTACTAACAAAGAAATTCTGAAATTAAAAAAAAAAATTTTAAACTCGGATAATTCGTTACAAGATCGTCTAAGGTAAAAAATACGTTTTTTGGTTAAAACCTTAACTTAGAATTTGGACGAAGAAAAAAAAGCTGAAAATTGGATTTTTGGCAGACATTTTGACAAAAACATTTAAATTTCAGTGAAAATTCCGTAACATTTTTTGTTTTCAAATAGTTGTAATGGAACAAAATTCTTCGTCCAAGTCTTTAAAAATTGTATCTTTAAGAATTGTATCTCAAAGTCTTGTGTAAAATTGACGATCGGTTGGGTCAAATGACTTCACAAACACAGTTTCGAGAAAAATGCGTTTAAAGACCGTGTACTTACAGGTACATAGCTTAGCTGGCCTCGAGCGCACAAGTTCTAAGGGCTGTATCTCCGAAACTGTTATTCGGTTCAACTTGAAAATTTAGGACAATATTCTAGAGATGATATAGAATTTAAGAAGCCAATAAAAAATGTTTTTTTTTTTTTAACCCGTAAACCCATGTCACCCCTTAAAATATTTTGAAGACTAGTAAGTATGCACGCTAGTTACTTCCGATTAGCTGAGCCATGTGAGGTTTATCAAGGCATTCTGAGTGGCGTTATTAGAAAAATCATCTTTTTTAATGCATTTTCTAATTATTTTCAGCCACTGTTTTCAATATCATAATACTATATACAGAATACATGTGTAAATATGTAAGCCTGCTTTCAAATGAATCATAAAATTAGCCAATATTTTTTAGCATTTTTTTATGCTTTGTCGGCAATTCGGCGATTTTTGAAAGTGCTGGCAGCAATTAAATTTTCTATCACCAAATTAGACTGTCTTCGATTGGAAATAGATATTTTAATTATCATCCCATTGTTATTTGCACATTTTTCGCCAACTTTCTATTGACTTAATAGAGCGTAGCACGAGTTCAAGCCGATATGGAAATGTAAAAGTGAAATAAATTAATATATTATGTGTATAAGTAAACAATAAAAGTGTGGGTACGTTATAAGTTCAAAACTTCAAACCCTCATTTAACTGCAACTACTGCTTTATGTTCACTCTTTTTCCTTTTCGCTCAAACATCAAACCCTTTGCGCTCACTCCATGTGCTTAACTTGAAATTAATTGAATATTTGGCTCCAAAAATTCTTATTTGTCGGAATAAAACGGTGTACCATAAGTAATCGTATCTATAATACCTATATAGTATAATCGTATCACAAAGCATAACTGGTGAAATAGCCGAGTTATAACAAACAAACGGCGAGTAATAGGAGAAGCAACAAAAAATGCTCGTGAAAAGAGTGCGGAACAAGTTTAATAATTGTGAATTATGACATCAGCTTGTATTGGACATTGATCGAGGCGTCAGGCCACTCGTAGATATCGAGCGATCGCGCCCGCTGCAAGCAATCGTTGTGCGTATATGTGCTCGTGTTGTATATGTGTGCTTAACGATCACTTCTGACGATCATACAGCACAATTTATTTGGCAATAATTAATTGTGTATTATGGCTTTTGATTTATTACCGTTAAATCTCTCAGTGAGTACCAAAAATCAGCTCCCGAAATATTTGTTATATTATATATATAACTCAAGTAGTATATAGAGTAAATATGTATAACAATTGCCAGTGTTAAAGAGCACATAAACCGATTACCATTGACGTTCATCGGTTAACCAAACAAACAACACTTTAATCATTTCTGCGCTATTTTCCTATAATTTTTCAATTGCTTGCCCCGCAAATTAACCGCTTCGCTGGGTTTTGTTACGCATTTGCGTTGGTTTAGAAAATTCCAGCAGCAAGCTTCAATAAAACACCTAGCGATTTCCAAAAACCACCAAAAATTAAAAATACAAAAGAATCTCGTTTGCTTATTTTCATAGTAATTTTCGGCGGAGATGATTAATATATTACGTCTTTGAAGGTGAAATTAGTGCTGTACGTATGTAGAGATGTGCGGCCATATGGGTTGCTGCGAGCGTAAATTTTTAAATATGATTGCTTCGTACATAAACCTGCTGCGCGTAAATGGGTGTTGAATTGTTAAGTTTTCACGAAACAAAAAAAGAACATATGTAATTATGGCTTGTTCGAGGTATTTTGTACGTCAGCAGTTCCTTTAGCGCTGTTATATTGATGTGTTTGCTTTTCTTTTATGTTTTCAATTAAGTTGTGAGAATTTTTGTGATGAATATCGTGTGAGAAAGTTTGAATTCTCATTTAAACTTTTTTTGTTCTTTCACTTTTTCAATTTAAGAATATTATATTCACAGCCATGCTCACACTTTAAAGACAATTTTTCTCCCAATGAACACAATTTCTATTCTGAATTCATGGGAAACTCATTACGGTGATGAAATCAGCAATCATTTCTATAATTACTAATACATATTGATATGTAGAATAATTTTGATTTCACTGAGGCAATCCAGAGATATGGAAATAATTCAACCAATGCAAAGCAAATATTAACTATACCTCGTTAAACGCCATAGATTGCAACAGAAGATCTAAACCGTTTTCTAGTGAGATCCTCCCATATTAAAGAAGTTTCTTTATGAGACGTTTGAGTAATTGTTCCTCATTTTTCGATATTTTGAAATTTCACAACAAGTGTGGTACTATTTTATATACCATCCACTGGACTTGGAATAGAAGACCGGCATATTTCTTAATATATTCTTCAGGTAATGCTTCTGGAAAAAAGGGAAAAACGTTAACTGTCTGTTGCTTCGAACCTCTAAAACCCTTCATATAAAAATGTGTTCATACAGAAACTTGAATTGGATCGTCTGTATGACAGTTGTATTCAGTAGTGGCTCAATCTGAGAAATTTCTTTGGTGATTGCAGCGTTGAGTGCAAAAACTAGCTTACGCCGAATTTGGTGAAGATATGTTATTAACTCGAAAAGTTTTTCATATTAGCACATGATTCCGATCGTTCAGTGCATGTGGTGGATATATGCTATAGTAAACCGATCCGAACAATTTTCTCAGAAATTACACCTCTGCCTTAGACAATAATCTGTGTCAAATTTCTTGATGATACCTTGTCAAATGGAAAAGTTTTCCATACAAACTCTTGATTCCGATCCTTCAATGAGCATCAAAAGTGGTCCATATCGGTACCGAGATATAAATAGGGAAAAATGAATGGAAAAATTTCATATCGATTACTCAAAAACTCTAGTTCCTCAGTTCTTGAGTATATACGGACAAACGGGCATCTATAGTCAAGTTGATAATTATATACCATACATACCATAAATATGTATATACTTTATAGGGTATCTGGTTTATTTCTGGGTATTACAAACTTTTAGGCTTCTTAGAGTATTAGAAACTAAAATATGGCTTTCCATTCCAGAGAGATGTGGAACAAAATCCAACAATACATTTATGAAATTATAATTTGGAATTAATTAGAAGGTTTTCTAGAGAATTTTTATTTATTTCTAATCAAGCAAGAGTTTTTAGCCTTTAAATGAACGAAACTGCAGTAGCTGTGGAGATCTAGACACGGCTATTGACTTATAATCTAGCTCTAAATGCTGCTTAAAGCTAAAGGTATTTTAGTCCGATAGGTTAGTAAGCCACGCATAGACCAGTTTGGTCATTTGCGATACCAGATTGAGTTCAGTTACGAGGTTCATGAGGAATATTCAACCTTTAAAATGCCAACGCTTGCCGCGGATTTCAATAAACTTTGTGGCTTCACTATCATTACCTCTTCTAGTGTCTCATACTATGAAGCTCAAAATGCTTAAATTGTAGCCTTGTCAATGTTGGCTAAGTGCACAAAAGATGCTCCATGTTTCCCTGGTGTCTTGCTCTTAACATTTTTTGCAGCCTTCTCAATCTGTCAACCTCATTCTGCACGTCCTGCCTCCAAATAGTGAGCAGTGAGTATTCCAATCATGCTTCCTACAGTATCTCTTGTCGAGTACCAATAGGCACTTTCTATATTCGATCTACCGTTCTAGACATTATTATTGCTGTTTTGCGTCCAGGTAGATCATTCCATTGCGTTTTAAAGCATAAATTTGAGAGGAAACAATTCCAGAATCTTATTACTAGATTTTATAAATAGTTTTATTTCTAAATTATTTTAATAGTACTGAGTTTGGGTGAAGCATTCCTATTAAGAATGAGTCTGATAGTTGTTACCTATTTATTTTGTATTCCATTTTCATTCCTTTAGGCTGCTTTTTTAAGTCCTGGATCAAGTAGGTGATTTAAAATAAAAAACCAGATATCAATTGATCAATACCATCAATAAGATTTTGGAAAAAAATTGCAAAATAATAAGTTAAAATCTAATTTTATATATTTCCTATGTTTTATTGGAATTAAAAGTTCGATATCTCTATAAAAAATACCCCTTAGATTATTTATATTATTTTGTCAAGAATATGTCAGCATTAACAGAGAAGGTGGTTCTTCTTAAATTATTCAAAAACTAAGCTTAGAAATTCAAAGAGCAGCAACAAAGATATTTATACTTTAATAAAAGCCTTTAGTCTATTGGGGTCTATTTTTAAGCAAACTTGTTGTTAAAACTACTAGAATATAAGCGTACCAGTTTCACTACTCGATCGTTTCTATCGCTAAATATCAAAGCCCTCATTATTTGCTTTAAATATTCAGAAATATGCACAACAGATGTCTTGACGCCATGTGGCGCAGTCGCCCTGCTGTCAACTATAGACGCCAAAAGCTGTCACGAGCACTGGATCTAGTCGCATATGTCCACTGAAAGTCACCGCTCAACTTCGCGCTGGTGTGAATGAACGCACGAATTTGATATGATTCCAACAAAAATACATTCTACATTATATGCGCACATATAAAACTCTATATACATATACATATGAATATCTATAAATGTATGTATGAGTAGAGTACATTAGGCAGAACAAACAAATGCCACCAAATATGAATTGTCATATGTTGACGGCGCGCTGAAAGCCACACAAAGAAATTAGATTCAAAAAGGCGGAAAATAAAAAAAAATAATTAAATTATTCTAAAAAACGCGTGCTGGCGATTTAACACACAGACACACTTTAATACACTATTATCACCCGAAGCTATTTGTGTCTGAATTTGCATGAGGAGGAAATTTGACTACTTAGCGACTTGAGCGCCACGTTGAGGAAGGAGAAAACAATAAAAAAAATTATAGATACAAAAAAAAAACTGGAATGACGAGTTAGACATATAATTGTTTTCTTTTTTTTTGTTTTTGGAAAAAAATTATTATTAAGTATTATAATTTTTTTTATAATAAGAACGAACCGCCGGATATTTATTTACATTTTCCATTAAAAAATATTCAAATGAGTGCAAATACATGTTTTGCGTATTTTATATGTACATATGTCTGTATGTATTACAATACATGTATAACAAAATATTCGCATTTCTTGTAGTCGCTCATAAAAAGCTCAGCAGCACGCCGCGCATGCTTGCCGCGATCTGACCGAAATTGATTTTATGATGCCAAACGCCAGCGCAGCGTCTGCCCCCACTGCGTTATGATTGTTGTGTGCCATTCAAACACACTCATATGTACATATGTATTTTTAGAGTTATTGATTCTGCTGCAGCTAATTCTATGCTTTTTCTATGAGCGTTTAATCGGCGAGGTGAGCGCATGGAACAGCATAAAACGAGATTTCCTGTGTTCTATAGGCAAAAAATGGTCTATAAAAATGCTTTTAGAAGCTTAGGCGTAAGATTTATATGTGAAAATATACTATATTCATGAAATATAACTGTCTGCATGATCACTCAGACAGTCTGAGAGTCAGTTAGCTGACCGCTTACATACATTGAATATAAGTGCTTACAGTTCCACATCCGCCAGCAGGCAGTAATCGTATTATTTCTATACGTTATAGCGCTTTTCGATTTTAATCGGCCAATTAGACGTTTGCCTCAGCACAAAAAAAAGTGTTGTTGTAATAGTTTTCCATACCAGTTGCGGCTTATTTCATATTCTTTGTTCTGATTTCCTTTTTTAAACTATTCAGCAAGCAAAAAATTATAATTTTTATTCCACTTCCAGGTAATCGCTATAACCTTGAAGATAGCTGGAGCGCCAGCTTTAATGTTAAAAAATTTAATTTGTTCTGAAATCGACCCTCGCAGCTTTTCGCAAAAATTCACTGTCTACATTTGTTATAAATCCAAGAATTACGACATGTTGACTGCTTAAACAAACATAGATATTAAGGTGGGTCAAAAATTGAAAGACTTTTTTGGGTTGGTGCTCTGAAAATTTGGTTGATAGGAATCTCTGAGAAAGGCTCTCAAAGCATGAGCTCTTCACTTTTTTACTTTTTATTTTATTTTTGTTATAAGGAAAAATATAAATCGTTATACGGATGACCTTTCCGTTACAATAAGAGCTCATACTTGGAGTGCCTTTCTTAGAGGTGCTTATCAACCAATTTTTTGGGTTTTGTTACCCACCTTAATGTCTAGGTATGTTTAAGCAGTCAACATGGCATAATTTTTGGATTTAAAACAAATGGAGACAAGCGACCCACCCTAATAGACATACATACCTAAATATACATATACTTATGTACTATAAATTCATTCATATACATATATATAAACATATATTTATGTATCAACATGCGCTTATAAAGTTGTTTATTTATCCCAAATATAATTAAATTATTTTTTTCTTTTACTTCCACTTTGCACTTTTTGCCCCACTCCTCTTCACATTCGCCACAAGTATGTGCTATAATATTCTAGGGCAAAGTAGCGCAAATTTGCTCTGGCTTTTGGCAATAAATTCCTCGTTATCTGGCTTTCACGTTGCTGCGATTATGGGAGATAATACATAAAGCAAAGCTAGAAAGCGTATTCTCTTTCTTTAATTTTTATGATATTTTTATTTTTTTTTTATATGTATTTTTTTATACTTTTTCTTCTTTTTTTATAATTTTTTACACATTTTTACCTTCTCTGATAATGTGTCAAATGCATTATTTGTGCTCTGCTTTATTTATATAGAAAGTACTGTTATAAGGTTCAAACTTTTGTTCGGCGAAACAATTAAAGTGATTACTGTTATGACTTGCTCTTTTTCGCATTTCCATCTTTAATCTTTACAACTTCAGTGGGGGTTCTGAAGGTGCCAAAAAAAAGATGACCTAATTTTATGAGTTTATTTGCCTATCAGCATTTTGTGAATATATTGATTTATATTATTTACTTTGCAATATACCATTGAATCTAAAACGAAGCGTTTTGCAGTTGGATGAGTGACTTAATGCAGTGTGTTGAACTCGCTGAACTCGGTCAGAGTACTATCTAAACAAAAGTGTAGCTCGATAGCGTTCCAATGGTTTTTGTAATTAAAAACTCAATAAAGCACGCGAACCTCAACCACTTTTGAGAATTAATAATAAGTTTAAGTTTTAGGGCTGATTCCCGATTTCAAGATTAGTTTTTTAGAATTTTCGTTTATATTTTGTTTTGTCAAAAATAAATTGAAATACATTTTTAAATGTCAAAAGACACTGAGTCTAAGCTAATTATTTCTATATGAGATTGAATTTTCAGCTAGCTGAAGGAGTGAGAGTGAATATGCTTCAATCTTAGTCTCGCACAAGCGTGATCTACCATATCAGAAGCAGGTGTTGAGGTGACTCCATTAAATCAAAATAAGACATGGTTGTTTCCCGGTGCCGAAACCTTTAGAATATCGGAAAAGGTCTTCGGTGATGATTTTTTGCTGCGAGCAAGTGTTTTAATTGGTTTACATTATTCACAGAAAGTCAAGAACGTGTTGACGACAAAACACGGCCAGGACGGCCATCGATTTGGTTGAACGGGCTTCAAGATTTTTCGAAGGACTTTGACGAACCATGTTCAGAACGGCCATCTACATCAATTGTTGATCAACACGTCAATAAAATAAAGAAGGAAATTGGTGCTTGAGAATCGACGTCAGAGGTCTTACTGACATCGTATGAATTTCGGAAGGAACAGTGAAAACAATTTTTAAAGATCATTTAGGCATAAGAAAAGTGATTCCAAAATCATTTAATTTTTTCGAAAAACAGCGTCGGGTTAATGTCTGTGAAACAATGCTTTCTGACTACCAAGATGCCATGAAACGTATTATTATTGGCGATAAGTGTTGGATCTATGCTTACGACCCGAAAATAACGATAAAATGGCCGAATAACGTGGGAAAGGTGAACCGAAATCGAAAAAACGATGCCAAAGCAGGACAAAAATCAAGATCAATGCAGTAAGCACAGATTCTTCATGATTTTTTTCTCCAAAATTTCAACCAATATCGTGCCGTAACGGCCGTATTTGGATGATTTAGCTCCGTGTGACTTCTGGCTATACAGCAAACTCAAACGACTGCTCCGGGGAAACCGCGTTGAGTCAATTTAATACTTTAAACCTGAATAACCACACGCATTGAAGGCTATTCCGGAAATTGACTTCAACAACTATTTTGATAATTGGAGAAAATAGGGGCACAAGTGTATTGGGGCCAAGGGAGATTACTTTGAGAGAGACGTCTTAGATTTTAAGGAATAAATTAAGAATTTTCAAATTATGAACAAAGTCTTACTATTTTTTTCATAGTTCATTGCCACCATTTTCGACGTTTGTCTCTCTTTTTATTTCCTTATTATAAAAATACATATATTTGTTGTTTTGTTTTATGTTTTCCGCTTTTTGTTATATAAAATGAAAATTGGGATTGATAAATAAACTAGAGAACTGTGGGCAAATTTAGAATAAATTAAAGATTTTATTTCTATAGAAAATTCAAGATACGATCTACTTATAGGCGAAAAATCCTCAAAAGAAGTACTTCTTAATATATACATAGGTATGGTATTTGTCAAGTTGCACGCATGAGTGCTGCAATCATTCGGTAGAGCGATAAAATTAATCTCGCAGCCGGTAAAGCACATCGCTGACGTGGCGTGAAGTTGAAGCCTTCAACACCAAGCTCACAACTCAAACTCGTATCGCGGATTTAAATGGATGAGATCATTTGGCTATTTGCTCGTTTGTTTATTTATTTTCCACGCTGCATAATTGCAGTTGTACGCCCATGTAGAAGCGAGCTTCAAAGAAAATTAAAACAAAATGTGAAAACTCCCATTGTGTCGAGCAAAACGCTAACAAAATGCCGCTGCCGCGTGCGGTGGAACGGTGAAAGACGGGCGTTGGCATACAACAATGAAAATTGGCAGTTGGGCTACAAGTAGGCAGACGGACGGACGGACAAACACTGGTGATTCGAGCAGAGCAAAGCAATGAAAGCTGAGCTGCTTTACAAAGTTCAACTGAAGTGCTGTTTGTTTGCTCATGGTTGGTGAATCCGTCCACTAAGCCGGCGACAACGGAGCCTAGAACCGTCGAAAGGAGGTGCAGATGTAGGCCCTTACTTTTTACTAGCCGTGGCGGACAATAGTCGCATTGGCAAATAAGTTCATTGGCGGACAAGACAATACAGTACATTTGTAAACGAAAACGTTAACGCGAAGACGACGCCGTAAAACAAAGAAAGTTAAGAAAAAAGAACGCTCCACAACAAAAAGATCACAGCACAGCAAATAAATGTACGCTTTATATGAATATAGAAAAACAGTTCCGATGCATCGATGTAAAAGCGATGAATCGCAGTAGATAGTGTCCACGGTCCTGTCGGAGCTGAAGCCGGAGCCGGAGCCGGAGCGATGAGGGCACACAAAAGTCGTTGTGGCAGCCTCCGGCATGGCCATGCGAGACTGCTCTGCTCGATTACCTCAGTGTTCATTTGTGTGTCTACACAAAGCGGCACAAAGAAACTGAGAGTTAAAGGTGTGCCTACGGTGTCGCTTAACAGCTCAACAATGGGGCCCACCAAAGGCCGGCCTGACACCATTTAAGGGCGGTATGTGTAGATAGTTTGAAATTTATTATATTTTTCACTTTTATTGTTAACATTTCGTGCTATTTGCATAAGTGATGTATTACACAATAGTACAGCAAACTTTGAACTCAACGGAAGACTACTAAAAAGAGAAGAAGAAGGGCAATGGTGTAAGTAACGCATTGCGAGTGGATTCTGTGATGGCCATTTATTCACTTGAAGGCTCTTTTGTACGTTCATATCGTTAGCGAACATCTTTTGGGGAATGTTCAGCGAAATTGAGTTTTCTCTGTCCAAATGTGCGTGGAACCATCATCAGTGTAGCAGGTTCAATAAGGTTTAAAAATTTCGGTAACAATCAATCGATTGTTAGGGTGGCCCTCTAACTCTGATTTTCAATTTTCAAATTCTTAATCTCTAAATAGGAATTTGAGAACATTTTGTATGTAAACAAGTGATTTATGTTATTAAAAACTCACAAAAATTGATCCAAAGTCCCATGGGAGTATGTCAGTGAACTATTTTTAGTACCAAGAACTCGTTAGAAAGTCACTTGTCACCCATGAACGGCTTTGAGTATCAAAGTCTTTTAAAGATCGGGTCAAGGTATCATTTCTTGAGTACCAAGAACTCGTTTGAAAGGCAACTGTCTCTAGAAGCGGCTTTGTTTATCGAAATCTCTTAAAGAACTCAATCTTAAAGATTGGATCAAGGTCTCATATCTCGAAAAGGAGCCCATCATGAATCTGCTGAAGTAGTTTATTCAGCTTCCAGGTGATTTCTCTCTGTAACCGAACGTATAAGATTCCAGCTGTTGGGCTACTTCTATAACGGCATATTAACATAAAGTAGTTCAGTGCAGTGAATATTTGGTACTAAGTACTCCGTAAGCGGTCTTCAGATCAAGGCTGCCCTGCTATCGGGATTAACACTCATCTCTCTCAGGATGGACCACACACACTTCAGAGAAGCAAATCTGCTTCTACCCTAATGGCTGTCATTTATGCTTGAATAAGCTGATCACTACAGCTGTAAGCCTGAAATCAGTGTTGATAAAGAGTTCCTTATATTAGATTCTTTTTCGAACCTTGCCTTAATACATTATAAAAACTCCTAGTATTGGGTATTTAGAAACCTCATGTGAACTTCGATGAAATTCTATCTCTCTCTTGCTCCATATCGGCGATTTTATTTGGATACATACAAGGACCTCGGACGAAAACATTCGGAAATCTGATCTGGTCTGGAGATCTGAGGGTTTTATGTTCAACT
Organism: Bactrocera neohumeralis; assembly: GCF_024586455.1. Taxonomy (NCBI): domain Eukaryota; kingdom Metazoa; phylum Arthropoda; class Insecta; order Diptera; family Tephritidae; genus Bactrocera; species Bactrocera neohumeralis. The sequence goes on from NC_065923.1 coordinate 29,583,664, forward strand.
TAGCCTTTGTAAGAAGTTAAGGAAAGATTTCAACTGAAGCTTCCTCAGTTAGGTTTAAAACTTTACAAAAGCTTTTACATCTCAGAAGTTTACTTGTAGAGGCGGCTAACGTTGACCCCTTGACCCACCGAGTGGTTTCAGAATTTGCTAGTCTTGCTTTTTTTATATTTAATGCTCTAGAGATTCTGCAGTTTTCACAGAAGAGAGAGTGAGATTTGAGAAAACACTCTCTAAATCTAAGAGACGTTCAAAATACAATCCGGTTAAATATGAACACCCCTAAAACACTTGCAGGTACTAAGCCCTTCCTTTCACTATTTACTTGAGGATGTACTAAAATGTATGTATGTGTGTAGGTATGTCTGCCCACTTGCATGCGCAGTTATTGCTCTTAACCTGAGGGCACCAATTACCATTTGAGTCAACTTTTACTGCATTGTTAACTAATTCGCACTGTGCCCTGTTCCAACTGCCATCGGGGTGCCATTAACTGACATCTGCCAACCTCCAGCCGCAATACGGGGAAATTGCGAACACACCCGTCTTTCACTAATGGCGCAGCAGGTTTGCGAGCGCGACTTCTACCCGCATACATACAATATTACACACATATGTATATATATATCTGCATATATGTTTACATATACATACATTTACATACATATATACAAATACATATGTATATAAACAAATATAAATATTCTAATAGTCGGTAAGAGTTATGCATGCGCGTTGGCTATATTTTTCGCCGATCCTTCAGCGCAATTGCACATTGCCTCGCAGAAGGATATGTAAATCTTCCGCGTTGGGTCATAAATTCTAACAGTCAGCTAGAGTCAGTCGTTCAATAGCTAGCGCATTTGCATTGAAGAGTTATGAGCGTCAACTCAACTACAAATTGGTTATTTCGCTGATTTGTTTGTTGTTGCTGTTGGTGTTTTGCAGCGACCAGCCACCAGGAAATGACAACAAACTAACAAATGGTGTAATGCTCAGTTGTCATTATCACATTTATTTGCATCTTTTGTTATTTGTACGTGTTTTTGTCCAGGTATTTTCTTCTTCATGCGAAAGGCAAGAAAGGATGCCCACAGTACTTGCAATGTTCTATAATTTGTTTAGCATAGAGCGGCGTACTAAAATTTATGTGAAGCGGAAAAATATAAATAAATGCAATATATTCTTTCGAGTGTCTTTAGGGAGCGTTAAATATACGTTGACATTACGAATTTTTCCATACACGCAAAGTTACTTATATTAATGACTATGAACGTAAGAAAGTCAAACTCTTCCTGGAAAATTCATAAAACAAATAGAATTAAGTTAAAGCACTAATTGCTTAAAATACCAATATAAAAATATATTTCAGCACTTACAACTTTTCCAGAGGTTTAACCAAGCCTCCCCAAGCCTGAGTAAACATGAAGGTACTAATTTTATGCAGTTTCTGAGTTTTCATTCAAAATCTTGGCTTTCAAATTAAAACTGAGATTTCATATAAAAAACGAAGTTTTCATAAAAAATCAGCATCCATAAAAAATAGGTTGTCATACAGAAAATTAGCTTTCATATAACAACGATTGTTGAAAACTTTCTTTTAAAATGTTTTGTTTCTTTAACTTAAATTCGAATCCCGTCTTTTAAAAAAATAAAGCCAGCATATAAAATGTAAAAAATTAGATTTCACATAAAAAACTGAGCTTTTAAAAAAAAAATAAAAATGAGCTTTCATATAAATAACTAAGCTTTGATAAAGAGTTGAGCTTTCATAAAAATTAAGCTTTCATAAAAAACTGAACTTTTATAAAAAAACTAAATTTTGTAACAGGAAATTGAGCTTTCGTATAAAAAAATGGGCATTCATAAAAAATTAAGCCTGAATATAAAAATGAAATTTCATATAAAAATCTGAGCTTTCATAAAAATTAAGCTTTCATATAAAAAACTGAGCTTTAATCTAAAAAATTGAATTTTCATAAAAAATTGAGATTTCATATAGAAATAAGCTTTCATATAAAAAACTGAGCTTTCGTATAAAAAATTGGGCTTTCATAAAAAATAATATAATAATTGAGGTAAAAACTAAACTTTCATATAAAAAATAAGCTTTCATATAAAAATCTGAACTTTCATATAAAAAATGAGATTTCGTATAAAAAACGAAACTTTCATAAAAAAACCAGCATCCATAAAAAATTAAGTTTTCATACAAAAAATTAGCTTTCATATGGAGTGATTTCACATATTGTGAAACTTTCTTTTAAAATGTTTTGTTTCTTTAATTTTGATTCGATTCCCGTTCTTTTATCTTGTAGTCTACCCAGACAGCATATATACAAATTACCTTATAAAGAAACTTCAATTTACCATCCACTACTATGTAACTAAACGTCACATTTTTAGAGTTTATCGATAAAATCCGAATTTCATTTTGAATTGCACCAAAGTACCAAAGTAAAAGTATTAAAAATAAATTTGACGCATAATCAAAGTTTGTTTAATATCTTATTTGAAGAGCTCATCAAAAGGTCATTTATAGTGACTAAAACAGATTATTTTATATATTCACATAATCTGTGTAAAGAACTCTGTAATATTTATAGTCACTACACATAATTACTTCAATACCTCATTGATGCTTTCGTCATTCTTTTGCAGTTAATTTCCTTGGTGGGTTGGTCAAGGTGTGTCTGCTTCAGAATACTTACTGGTTATTAGCAGAAAAGGCGAGTTAGCCCTAATTGTCCTGCAAAATATTTGTTGTCTGTGGTCAGACCGCAGAATGGGTGCGGTAGTAAATATGAGTGAGAATGTACTAAATGCGCCACAAGAGATAAAAGTCCTTGCTGTGGGCGCACCTAAATTCATAAACATACGTGCATACGAGTATACCTACATATACATACATACATAATACTTTTAAAAGGTAAATGACTGAATTGAATTGCCTTAAAGGCACATGCTAGTATGTGCTGCAAGTTTTTCATTAAATTTATGGTCATAAATAAGGTACATAAGTGACGGAAGTTAGTCGAAGGGTTGGACTTCAGCATTGTTGATTTACAAAAATGTGAATATGCATGTAAAAATGGTTTGGTATATTTGTCCATATAAGTAATTTTAATAATATTAATTAATTTATAGGTATACCTTCTTGATTAACTGAAGAAGCGGACATTATCGCGCCTTAATAGTTGAGAGAGAGAACATTTAGCTTTAAACCTTTTGTACACAAACGTAAGCAAAGATTTCTACCTACTTTAACTGATGGTGATATTTTAAAACAAAGTGCAATATTTACTTTTCTACGTGCTCTAACTTTATATCTAGAAATTTATATCTACGTTTCCATACCACAGAACCATATTCTAATATAGTACATATCTCCCAAAACAGAAAGTATTATGTCCCTGTATTATTGAAATAGTTGAATAAAGGCAAACAAATTTTAGGTTTTAAGCCTGTGGTGTTAATAAGAAGAGAAAGATTGATATTAAAGTACTTTAAATTATCAGAGAAATAAATTTATTTTGCAAAAAAAAAGGTATATTTGATACGAATATTTTTTATTGATTATTTAACTATGCGTTTTGTTTCCAATGAAAACAATTATATTATCAAAATATATTGGCTGAAACCTTTGCAGCCGACTGTTGCGTTTTCGGACACTATAAAAAAGTTAGTTCTGTTCTGGAACAAGAAACAATAACAGTCTTCAATTATATATTACTGAGTGGTAAATTTCACCGCCGACTGAACTCACGTATGTATTGATGTATCCACGCTCTATCCCAAAACGTAGCAGAAATTCGTTCTTATAGGATTTAAGCAGTCAAAACATTTGTCGTTTTGTACGATATTCCCAAAACGCGGTAGCCAACTACAGCATTATGAAAGGTAACCGATTTTTCAGGATATTTTACCTTTTAACAAGCATTACATTTTTCGGAGAATTCAATAACCCTTGCCAAATTTCGTGAATATAACCCGTCAAAAGGTAAAAACTTCCATACAAGCAATTTATTTCGACAGCTATACAAAGTACCTGGAAATTGTAAATAAAACGGTAAATATTTAATTCTTCATCAATATTTATTTTGTCGCTTTCAAAGTAATCCCCACCAGATGTAATATAGTTATGCCAACGATTTTTCAGTTCTCGAAACACTTTTTGGGAAGACCTTCAGCTTCTTCAGTGTATTTTGTTTTATCTCTTCGATCGACTGAAAACAGATTCCTATCATTGTTGTCTTGCTTGCATGTCAAACTCATAAACCTATATCTTATGGGCAGTTCTAATGCTCTCCATGAATGTGTGATCGGAATTCGCATGATCAAGCATATCCAAAGTGACCTGTTTACGGACGGGTTTTGAAAAAAATTCAGCATAATCGGGACGAGTCGAGCAAGAACGCGTTTCATACCCAAAATATCCACCGAAATCATTCGAACGGACTCACGAGAGATATCGAGCTCCCGCCCAATGCTTTTCAAGCAGCATATCTTTTACATTTTTAATATATTCAGCTGCTGTCAACGAACTGGTTGACAGATCGCGCTCATATCTGGCATAATAATTAAAGGCAGTTGAACCAACTTAGCAAAATAGGTTTTATTGATATATCATTCACCCCTGGAATTTAATTACAAGATCCGGGTGCTTCTTTGTCACAATATATGCCGATATCAGCGGTTCCGAGAAATGTGCAGCTCTTTGAGGTGAAAACAAGGTGTGCAAAATTTCTGATCGATGTCTCACAAACTGAAGGACTAGTTCCTGTATATACAGATAGACGGGCATCGATTCAGCTCGCCACGCTGCTAATTTATATGCATACATGTATATATTTTTTAGGGTGTCCGATGTTTCCTTGTTAGTGTTAGAAACATTGTGACAAATTCAATACACCCTGTACGGAGTATAAAATTAAATAATATTCTTAATTTTAAAAATTTTTGCTGCCATATTTTTTCTACTTTTTACAATTTTTTTTATTTAATCGTGTGCATTTCTAATTTTTCTACTAGTGAAAATTAAAAAAAAAACATATTTCATAATATAAGTAAAATTTTCTTTAATTTTTACTCTGACTCAGCTACAATTAAGATTTTCACTGTTTGAACCCAAAAGTGTGTGACCTTCGGGTTTTGTATTTTATACCTTTTTTTTTTCTTGGTACTACATATGTTATCGCCTTATTAAAGCGTGTTAACACCTTTCAACTGGGTGCTGACCAACACTCTGGCAACACTTACACACACATATTCATATTTTTCGTTCACTGCAACGCCAGCTTAAACGAATCATTACCGTTTTTCACATTCTACTCTAGAGTACTTTTGAATTACACGGGCATTACAAAACCGATTGGACGCGGATACTCATATGTGGCTATAAATATGCATATACACATACAATATATATATGTATAGTACATATATAATTATATATCTACTTATTAATGACTGCATTATGGAGTATTCAGCGTGAAACCACTTAATAGCTAGAATTTTCTCACATTAGTGTTGTAGAAGAACGTTGCAGCTCGTTGCAACAAAGCGCCAAATACTGTGCGACAACAACCATATGTTCATGTATGTGTGCATATAATATTATGGCGCTGAAAACATACAAAAATGTGGCAATTAGCATTAGTTTTAACAGCTGGCAACGCCTGAATGCAATCACACCGATAAAGCAAAGTCAATTCTAAGCTGTAAAAAGCTGCAAAAAGCACACCTGCTCATACTCAGACATTGCAACGGGCGCATAAAAATGAAAGGTGAAGCAAGAATTTTCATATGTACACATACATACTATATAAAGAAATATGTCGCATATATTGGCAAGCGCGATTAGCGGCGTGCAAGGGGTTTGGCAGGCGTTGCAGCAGCAGAAGAAGAAGAATCGTGTCAGCGATTTTCATTTCTCCAGCAATTAATTGATGTCTTCAATTAAAAATGCAATGCACGATGGAACGCAGCAAACACACACACATACACACTCACAAACGTCGCAACAAACATCCATAAGTATGCCTGCAATGTCCATGTCCCAGCAGTGTTTGCGGAGAAAAGTAGGTGACCCATCATCATTAGGCATCATCAACAAAGCAATGCGCTGCCAAGCAGCAGCTGCTGCCACAAACTGCAACAAAACGCTGCACATAACCTGATCGACAGCGCCAAACAGCTGCCGCATGCATAAAGCTGGCTATGGCAAAGTGCTTGACGATGATTTTTGAAACGCGTGCACAGCCAACCAATTCAACGCACAGCACGCCGCGCAACTCATCACAGTAGCCATCGCCACAAGTCGGGACGCAGACGTGCGCCGGTCCATCCCAGCATGACGCTGCACACATTCCATAAAACACAATGGACTAGCAAAGCAACGAAGCAATGAAATGCTTTTGCTGCTGCCAGCAGCTGTGTTGCTGGTGCTAATGCAGTTGTTGTTGCTACCAACTTACGCTAGTTGCGGCCATTGGCACTTGCGCCACTTTTACTTAATGAGCATGTGAATGGCATTGCCGGCAGCCGCATTGACCAATAAACGTGATATAAAGGACGCACTCGCCGCACACACTCTCACTTATACATGTGTGTATGTATAGATGTGAATGCTTTGGTATGCGTGTTGCATTAAACTGAAATCATAAGCATGAAACCAGTCAGTCTATAACTCACTTACTTTCATATGAATCGATGTAATTAGCACAACAACAGATTGAGAAGGGGAAAAGTGCTTGCGTTACAGTCGCGGTCAGCTTACTGGAAGCGCTTGCGTTGGTTATTTGCAGTTTTTGTAATATTTTTCGCTTCTACTTGATAGTGGGTTTAAGATGTTATTACAAATCTAAAATTTTCTATTTCTATTAAAATTATTTATCATTATAAAAATAAAAACAAATGTCTTTCTGAGAGTTTTCAATTAATTACTGCTCTTTTTCGAACTTTTACTCAATACTGTTTAAATAAAAAAAAAAACTGTTTGAAGACATTGAACTCTTTTTAATCCACTCTTATATCCTACTTTACATTAATCTCTTTTAGACTTAAAAATATATGACAGTAGTTAAAATGATTTTCAATAGCTTGATATTATTTCCGAGAAATTTTCATTTTGATCTAGATCAGAAAATTATAGCAGTCTGCAATTTTTTAAAATTGTCAGAATAAGAAATAATGAACAACTGGTATAAATATAAGAGAGTGGTATAATTCAGGATATATCTAGAAAAGCAAATATACATCTAGAACAAAAAATAATAACCGTATCCAGTTATATATTACTGAGTGTTGAATCGAACGATCGACCGGCATAAATATAAGAGACTAGTATAATCCAATATATCACAGAAAAACAAATATATCTAAAGAACAAGAAATAGAGCCGCTTTTAATTATAAAATACGGAGTGATGTATCCAAAGATCAAATGGTATAATTTCAAGAGACTGGTATAATCCAAGATATCTCTAAAAAAGCATGTATATATCTAAGACAAGAAATATTAACCGTCTTCAATTGTATGATTCGAAGTGATGAATCCAACGATCAACTGGTATAAATATAGGACACTGTTTTAGTTCAATATATCTATAGAAACGTAAATATACCTCCAGAACAAGAAATGCAAACGTATTATATTATATATCACGAAGTGGTGTATTGAACGATCAACTGGTATAAATATAAGATACTGGTATAGTTCAACATATCTCTAACAAAGAATATATATATCTAGAACAATAAATAATTATCATCTTTAAATATATGTTACTGAGTAGTGAATCGAACGATTGACTGGTATAAAAAAAAGAGACTGGTATAATCCAACTATATTTATGAAGAATAAAAGCTTTAACATTTTTGTGTATGTTGTATCAAATTTAAACAAATAACTTCTTTGTTTGATACGTGACTGGTATAACTAAAATAAACTGGTATAATTAATTGTATACCGAAAATATAAAACCATTTGAACTATTTAATATGTTTCCAGTATCGATTTCAAACTATTAAATTTATATTTTGACAAAGAGGCAGATCTGAAAAGCGGAACATAAATTTTTTGAATCGAAGACGACTATTATTAACCATTTTAAAGGTTTCAATATGGACTTAAGTATCCTTAGAATATTATCAAAACCCGTCATAACAGATTTATTGCTGCAGTAGTGGCTTAAATCGGATTCGTGCCGTTTAGCTCTACCTTACTATCTTATTCAACGCTCTAATTGATAAAAAATTGATGCTTAAATACGAGAAAAGACATTTGAAATATCAGTCAAACGGGATCCTATCACTAAAGAGTTCCAAAACTGTACGAAAACTTATAGCGTCTTAAACTAATTTCATAAAAAACCCGAAATCGAAATCGCCACCCGCAAGTCGGCAAACATCGTATTTATAAACTTTTTGTACCTCATATTTTATATTCACCTCTTTTTACTGTATTATAACAAAGCGTCACTATTTGTCCTTCCAGCACTGTATCTATTACAATAATATAAGCGAATAGACGTGATTTTCTTGTTCGATGCGTACATTAGTAGCTTTCCTTACCTTATTTGCTCCACAAATGTGCATTCCTGACACTAATCGTTCAATATCTTGCACACTCTTATTCTTTACAGATTGACGATGCTGCCATACAGGTGTACAAAGACGGTGATTATGGCGCCTATCTGGACTTGGAGTCCTCACTGGCTGAGCAAGCGGAAGAAATTGAAGGTCTTAATTCTAGGTGAGTACGCTGGCATAACGATTAAAGTATGATAAAATAACTAAACAACAACAATACTATTGTTAACAACAACAACACAGTGCCTTTGCGTGCACTTAAGTGCCAAAGTAGTAACTTAAGCATTCGCCTTTTATTGTTAAAGTACTAAGTTATATATATTTTTTTGTTTTGTTTTTATTACTGTAAATTGTTGTAAATATTATATTCAACTCACCGAGTTGCAAATGAGCATTCATGCTGGCGTTCGTGCGCACCAAATGTAGGCGTTGTTATGTAATTTGAACTTGCAGATTTCACACCTACACCGTTTCTTAGAAGTTAACTCATTTGTGAGTCTCTAGTGCTACAATAACAACAATTCTTTTCACTGAAGTTATGAATAAAATTCTCGATTAGAATTACTTAATTAAGAATATGTACTCGTATTACTCATTAGCCAGCTTGACTGTGTGCGGAGGAGTGTATTATATCTACTGTTTTGTTGTTTGGTGTTCTTGGCAAACAATGCCGCATGAATTCTTAATGTTTTAGTGCGCCAACAGGCTGTACTGCCATTTGAAGTTATTTAGAAAAAAATTGAATGCGTTACGTGGGTATTAAATGAAAATTGGAATTTCTTTGCTTAACACACTCAGAACAAATGTATTTCTCATCTTAGAAAATGGTTAAAAGATCAAAATGATATAAATTCCAAAAAAATAATAATAATAATTTTTTTTGCAATAAAACATTATAAGTATTAATTTCGGTTGCACCCTATCTATAATATCTTTAGCATATAAAAAAATATACGAAAAAATTAAATCTTTTCCGCTTGGTACTCTGATTTGTGTTGGGTTCTCAACACCTCCACGAAAATCTCTCCAACTTTGAGCTCCTATTTGTAACAGGAAGGTCCTCCGCTTTAAAGTTACACAGTGAAATTCCTTCATAACCGAACATCCACCGTTGCAGTGTTTTTGGCCAGCTAATACTATGTTCGGACCGACAACGAAAACATGTTTTCGTGGGGAAAACTGGTTTTTGCACGAAAACTTGTGTTTTCGTCCATGCAAAATCTGTCAAACGAAAACACAGTTTTCGCTGAAAACTACGTGAAAACTTACATTCCACTCATTATAATCGGGCCTGCTCTAGTATAATCGATTTTATTGGAAGACATATTTTGCCGGCCCTAAATTGTCACTTGATATTTGTTTACATTCCATATACAAATTCAGCTGTCACTTGATATTCTCATATTAAGGGGAGTCTCTTGCTCATGCAAAACCTTGCACGGTGCAGAAATTGCAGAATTTTCCTCTTGGTGCAACGGCACAACAACAAACACACGCAGAAAATTATTTGCAATGGCTGTAAAATATGTCAGACCAAAACCCATGTTTATTTTCGTGCCGTCATATATCACTAGATTCTGCAATGGGTGCTTCTTGGCCTTGCATATTTCGGTACAGGATTTTTGCATTTTGTGTCATCGTGCAATCTTGCAAGACCCAGAGAATGTCGCTATTGATAGTTGTCAGTGAAAACTCATCGAAAACACATATTGTCGGTCCGAACGACTTAGATTCCACAACATACAAATGTGTTTTCAAAATGTTTTCAATGTCGGTCCGAACATAGTATAAGGTACCTTTCCATATATGAGGGCATTGCAAAAACGAGTGTTTACAATATATTCTTAGAGTCAGAAGCCACAACTCAGAACTATATATCTATTGAACTAATAAATGCCAGACGGCGCTAGCGCAAGACAACTTGTTTGCTGAGATCACTGTTCTTTTAAAAACTGTCTCCAAACACCAAAAATTAACAAGAATTAAAAAAGCGGGAGTTATAAATTCTATACATTTTCTTTGATTAATTCTATGATTTTGATTTTGATCTTTTATCAGAGATAATTTGAATGAAATCTTTCCAAAATAGCATCCGCATCCTGTCATTGTAATGAATTCATATACGGTTCCAAATTATAAAGAGGAAAACGTTATGTTCGTGAAAATTATCCCGTCTATGAGGACTGTAGGTAATGAGAAATTTCACTGTATATTTTACTCTTTTAGGGATCATCTATAGTGGAAAAATACGTGTTTTATGAAAACCTTAACTTAGAACTTGGACGAAGGAAAAAAACTGAAAATTGGATTTTTGGCAGACATTTTTACAAAAAAATTAAAATTTCAGTGAAAATTTCGCGACATTTTTTTTCAAATAGTTGTAATCGAAGAAAAAACCTTTCGTCCAAGTCTTCAAGAATTGTATCTCAAATACCTGTGTAAATTTCATGAAGATCGGTTGAGTAGTTCTCGAGAAATCTTGCCAACCGACTTCAAAAACACAGTTTCGAGAAAAACGCGTTTAAAGACGGCGCACTTAGCCTAGCTAGCCTCGAGCGCACAAGTTCTCACGAAACTATTACTCGGTTCAACTTGAAAATTTAGGACAATATTCTAAATAGATGTAAGCCCTGAAGGCAGTTTTTGTACTCGAAAAATGCTGTTTCGAGAAATATATCCAAAAAGTTAGTTACATACTTATAAAAACCATGTCTGACTATATATTCGTCTTTCGGTCTAACGATTTCAAATTTTGCAGACTTCTTTTTCTTCGCAAGAAACTTGTGTATGACGAAGTCGTCGATATCAGGTCACTATAGCATATAACTCGCTTTTATGGCAGTGAGGAGCGATCAAATTCAAGTTCTTGTATGAAATTTTTGTATTTATGAAGTCAATTATAGCTTTTGGGCAGCCGAAGTTAAATATATACTTGTAAGTATATATTTGTAGTATTGACTTTAACTCCGGAGCATACAGCTTTAGTTCTAACCGGACTCTGAACATATGACAGACTTGATTAGTGGAGTTCCCATATTAAAAGTACCTTGAACAGTGCTTTAAGTCTGCCACGGGAGAACTTAGTTCCTCAGTTCTTAAAGTTAATATAAGAGATTGATTGGTGTTGGTGCGGGAAGAGTGTACCCTCACATCGATTGCTTGACCTTCAGCAGGAGAATTTCTTTAGTAAATTCAGGGTTATAAGAAGACAATGAAAACGCTTTATTGTTTATAGAATTAGAAATTAATTATACAAATATATGTATATATATATATATGTATGACAAACCACAAACTGACAGGAATCGCTTTCCTGGAATCAACATTTGACTGTTTTCCTACAAATACAAATGCGTGCGCCAATAAACTTATTTGCGAATATGCGCATGTGTGTGTAAATGAATTGCTGAATGATTGCGTGAATTACTTAGAATCTGCCAGCCACTTGACATTTACGTATCGAATGAATAGCATTAGACAATCTGGCCACCATGACTGTCAACCAGCAGTCACACCGCAATCAATCAGCAACCGAGAACAGTTGCTGTGGCTTTGGTAAACTAATACGAATGTACTATATACATAAGTACCATATATACATTATATATATATGTATATGTATGTGTGGCTTTTATGGCTGTGGGTTAGCTTGTTTATCTCTTGATAACAATTTGTTTGCCAAACTGCGCAAAAAGCCTTGTCTAATCATATTTCCATGCACACAAACACGCACACGCACACATGCATAAGTAGCTCATATTTCAGCAAACTAAATTTACTTAGTGACGTGAAAGCCAAGCAATGTGCAAAATGTTAGATAAGTTGGTGAGCGGCAACGCCGGCAACTCGGAAAGTCCGCTGCAAACCGAAATAGCAATGATTCAATGCACTTCATTTCGGAGTACTTGTATGTAGAGCATTCTGCCGTGGACCTGGCCCACTTTGTGCCACCACACATACATACACACATGGTGTGCGAAACTTCACTCGTTTCCTCATTGCTCATTTTTACTGTCGGCCTTTGATTATTTTTATGATTAACGCGTTGATTTCTGTGAAACAATCGTCAATGCGTCTGGCCGCGTTAGAAAGTGTGCAACAACAAATAACGCGATTCTTATACTGCAAAAATAAAACTAAAAAAAAATACAATTAAAATAAATAATATAAGATTTATTATTCACTGCTCCCAGGTATTCGCTGAATTCGCGCATTCAGCTGGCAACTTTTCTAAAAATGTATGTATGTGTGTGTGTTATTTAAGTCTCTTTGTTTTTTCTTTCATTATTTTGAAGAAAGTCATTGCTCGCACTTACAGTACATATGCACATACATGTATATGTGGCAGTTGTTTTCGTGTTTCTGTTGCTTCTTTGCACAACTTCTACATTTCAGCGCCGATATTGATGAGCTTACTGGTATTGTATATGAGATTTTGTACTCATGTAGCACGTTGCACAGCTTAAAATACTTTTGTGTTTGAAGATATTCTTATATAGTAAAATAACAGGAAAGATATAGAGTTATATACTCGTGTATAAGATACATAGATGAGGTTTGTACCGCGACCTAAGGTCTAATGTGTCCTTTCCTAAGTCACAACGATTCACCTAGACTAAGGATATTGATAAAGTCCAATATTGGCTAGGTGCTAGTGAGGCGATGTGATCCATATTTAGAAAATATGCGTCCCGCAGACAATTAGCATGTGTTCCGGAGTTTCAAGCTCTCTGTTGTAGAACCGGAAATCCGCACAAAAAGCTAGACCCACCTTATAAAAGTGCTTCTTGAGCTTACAGTGGCCAGTGAAGAATGCGACAAGTAGCCTGAGGTTGTCTCTAGGGAAGTTGATTACATATTTAAACCAGCTGACGTTGTAACTCCCCATTAGCAACTTTGCATAGCGAATGCTTTGGTGCTATGGCCAATACCTCTCTCTGCCTACTCCTTCTTCCTTGGTATCTGAACCCACCTCGAGAAAGGGTTCAGGTAAAACCATGTTAGTGATTGCTGCGGAACAGGCGACCTCTTCAGGGAGTTCATTCTTGGCTATACCCTTGTGGCTGGGTACCCAGATACACTCCTGCACTAGTAGCGTTTTGATCTCGTAGGCAGAGATTGCTTTAATTGCCGCTGGACTGTATAGTACTTTCGTTGCGATAGTTGCGTTGGAGGTTTATCGCTACGCACCGACTTATGGCAAAGATTTAAACCTCAATAATGCTCAGAAAACTTCCCACAGGTATGGAGAGTTTGGTGCGAAGTCCTGCGAATCCTGTACCAATTCCCTTCGACGTTTTTGAGCCGTCAATGTACCAGTGGAATCTTTCCATTCAGCCTTAATGCATGGGGTGACCTTGAGCTTCTTGGTGAAGTTTGTTCTATTGGTAATGCCTTAAGAAAAGAGCCAATGGTATAACACCAATTAAGTCCTTCATCCACTGGGATAAGATTAACTTACCTCTGCCGAATCTCTGCTGTCATTTGAAGCAGTTTATGTTTAGCTACCTGACCGATTACTAGATGAAGTGCTGTGAGCTCAAGCATGACTTCAAGTGCTGCCGTCGGGCATGAGCGTACCGAAATTTGCGATACTTTTGAGGCCCAAGCCACAACCCCTTACGTGATTATTGGTCCCACCATCATATTGTACAACAACCTAACAATCCTTGGCGATTGCACACCATTACTCGTGTATAAAAATACTCAGGATGAAGAGATGAATATTTATCTTCCTTATTATCGGTTGACGTCAGAAAATGTTAGCATGCCTTCATGCTGTATTAAAAGCTATATGGTGTAATAATTCGACATAATCTCTCCGTAAGTTACTGTATGTGACCACTTTGCATGCAATTTCATATCGCAGAATACCTATACCCAAATCTTGCCTAATCTGATTGATTTGACTAGTGAAGGCGCAGTTGAGAGCCGATGAGTTTTCATGGTAGCAGAACGAAATTTGTTACAAGAAATGGTGCCGCCTTTCCGCAATTAGGCGTCATATCGACCCAAAAGTTCAGCATTGTAGATCCCGGTAACCGTTTTGCTCTTGTCTAGGTAGTTGATGTTGAATCCTCAAGTATGTAGGCCTCCAGTTCTTGACTGAAGGCCGACTGTTTTTGCTTCCTTCTGAGCGGGTTCGACTATTGAAGTATACTATTTAAACTATTCCTTGGTCTTTGTTCCTTCATCCTAGTACCAGTACGTATTTGCAAAATGACGCAAAAAACCGGTGGGATGCTTCTTCCTCAATCGGTTTCAAACACTGAAGTTTTCTCTCTTGTGCGTTTGTGTTTGTTAGGATGGAGCAAATATTGCTCCTAATTTTCTCAGGATATGTTCACAGTTATCTCGCGGAGCTTCAATCAAACAATTTTCAATACGAGCCATTTGACACAGAGTACAATAGCCGCTTTCGCTTGTATTCTCAAAAACGGGCACTATCATAACATTGAAGCTTCTTAAACTTATTTTTTATGGAACCTTAGTTACTGTATATGCTCTTGGATTTCACTAGGCGATATTTCTAAAAGAAGTCAAGGCTATGTGTCTGAATTGGCTGTAATTTTGGCCGTAGGCATCATTAAGAATAAATATCTATCTATAATGAGAATATTTCAGACCGAAATAACGATAGTTTGGTACAACATCAGTGTATATTTTCTATCAAAATCAAGGAGTTTTCAAGAGTTCTTTGAAGACACTTCGTTTCACAGGCACTCTCAAACTTCGCACATGCTTATATCTAAAGACCGTATTTTATGTTCGGTGCCACCTAAACTTTCATCCACCTTACAAACAATTCTACGCTTTTATTGTTACTTTATTCCAACGCGTTTAAAGGTATGGCGAAGAAATTCGCCAGAATGGTCGAAAGTTGGCGATAAAAGATATGAAAAGACACATATAAACATTTAAATGTGCATACCTTTACATGCCACAGCTTTGAATGACTGTGGCATCGCGTTGCGCCTGCAAACGTTTTGAATGTCTAAATTTCACTTTCCGTTCTCTTTGCTTTCGAAAACCGGACAAAGAAGCCCACACTAAAGAATGGACGCACAGACAAGCGACGACTTGCCGCAACTGCTGTCAGCTGGCGACGGCCGACGTACGGATGTAATTTACCTTGAACCCATTATGTTGCTGCTGCAGCACCTCCACGCTTGCACTTGGGCGTCCAAATCGCATGGGCAGACGCAGGCGCTTGAAGAGCCAGTGTTCATATATCATCGGTGTATGTATGGTGGGCAAAAGCAGGAAGCGCGCATTTCGGGTCGAAAAATGGAAAAAAAACATAAAAGTAACAACAATACTAACCATCAAGTAAGCACACTAACTGTGCAGACTGCAACAAAACAACAAAAGCACAAGCTGTAACGGACCCGCTGTGTAGGCGCTGCCAGGTAGGAGAGCCTTTGTCCAAACGAGCCAACAACAACTGTATTCCTGCCACTCGATCTCACTGAATGGGAATGGCTGCGGCGCTGGCTCTGCGGTTGCCAGTTGACAATTGACGTTGAACACAACGGCACATTGTTGGGTTTCACTGGGTTTCTGGGGCACATCCAAGCGGTGCAGCAGACAAAAATAATCACAAACCGCCTCTTGTTTGCCTCTTTACGAAAGATGTCCACATATTTACATGCATATACACCGATATGTGGGTGTTTTTTGTGTCGTGGCCAACTGCGGCTGCTGATGTTGCATGTGGCCATTCGAAATTCGCCACTTCGGTAAGGCGACGCCGTTGTGTCTTCTTGGCCTTTCACTTGTTAATTTATTGCCGTTAAATGCGCAGCGGTGGAAGCGTTTGCTTAAAAGTGCAAAGAAAAGCGATCGGTTTTTAATAACCGCTGAATGGTGGACAAAAATAAAACAACAAAAACAAAAGATGGGGGAAAATATTAATAATTAGTTGGTAAAAGTGTCCGCAAGTGGAATAAATTACCTGCTGGCACGAATTTCTCTTCCTTTCTGTAGCACATTAAATATATGTGTATATGAATGCCGTTATATTTAACGAGGAGCTCATTTGATTGTTGATAGGTCGGCTCGACTATCGCAGTCCTTAATAGTGTACTTACGATCGAATTATTCCTCAAATAATCCTATTAAATGAGATCTTTGCATAAAATACACAGTTCTTTAAACTCTTCAACCGGAGTTGTCACACCCCAACTTTTAATATGACAGTGCGGAAGCTAATTCTTCAATGGAAATCTAAACATACCTTACTAACCTGAAGTGCCACAGCCCCTCTAGTTCTAAACAGTCCTTAGTTATCCTTATTTTTATTCTTCACCCACTCAAGTTCTGTTCTATCATATCCATAAAATAGTGCTTTGCTTTCCCGTTAGGTGTTCTCAATAACGAATGATGCCGTTAGTTCATAATTTCTTGGTGAAAATCCGCTATATTGATTCAACAGAAGACGCAAAGTCTGGATTTTCTAGAATTTCTACTGCATTGTTGAGGCAAAAAATAGTTTAAGCTGTATGATTCCAGTTAATCAACATCAAGAAGGCGTAAAGGCTTCTTCAATAAAGGTTTGGATTCGATTTCTTCGATTTGTCTTAATATCGATTGATTTTTAGTATTATTTGAGAGATGATATAGATGAAAAGAGCAAGAATACTACACATTGTCGGTCAAAAAAGTAAATTGTCCCATATCTTTTCTCAAGTAAATACGTAAAGATTTCTTGTCAAATAATAAAAGTTTTCCATACAAGGACTTGATTCTGATCTATCAGTTCGTACGACAGTGTTCCGAAATTTTAAATTCTGACGGATGAGCAGCTTTTTGGGACGTCTGCTAAATTTAAGTTCAATATCTCAAAAACTGGGACACTAGCTCGCGTATATATAAAGAGAAAAACGAACGGGCATGGCTAAATCAAGTCAAGTCGTCACACTAATCATTTATTTATATAAAGGGTGATACATTTCGAGGTTCTCTACTACGACTACATCTCAGATGGTCCATCCGTTGAGTCCAATTTATGATGACTCGTTCGAACATTTCGACTGGTAACTGGCGAATGACACGCAAGATGTTTTGCTCCAAGGCCTGAATCGAAACGTGATTGTCTACATATACTTTAGACTTTTCTTATCCCCACTGGAAAAGTCACACGATCTCGGTGGCCAATCGACCGGTCCAAAAGGTGAAATTATCTCCTCACCGAAGTGTTCTCTCTATAAATTGTTTCGGTTATCATGGCGTCGGTCGCCGTTGACGGTGACGTTCTCACCAGCATCATTTTTGAAGAAATATATACTTGTTTACATACATACTTATTTAGCCAGAAATGGTCCACATAGCTGGAAAAAATTTAGCTCGAAGACGTCGGATCTTCTTGGAACGTTTCAAGAGCTCATAGAACGAAGCGATGCCGCTTGGAAAAGTCGAGCGGCTTCAGTTATTGCACAAGCTGTATTTTGCACACTTTCAATTTAAGATCCCGACTAAAATTTGCCAAGTCGTTCCATACGTCAGTCTGAATTGTTGCGAACGGCAAATACCATGACAGCTTGACATCACTAACGCGTGATCTCTCAAAGGAAAGCTTTTGAAAAAAGTACCTCTACTTGGATCACCTATGGATTGACTTAATACGAAAATCCGTTTCTTTCTGGGTGTTATAAATTTCATGGCAAATTTAATATACCGTGTGTAGGGTATACAAATAGTTTTATACTCAAATTTACCTGATGCACTTAAGAGATGGCGCTGCTTAAATATTAAGACAAAGAAATGTTCGAAGAAATCGTCTTTCTCAGACCTTTATAGTAAAGAATTCTTGGACATCTCGTCCATCGTCTATCGGTTTATCGATAGAAACGAGTGCTCAAAAGGTACACATATTCTATACTTGATACTCATATCATTATATCATCGATTGTTGAGGTTAAGTGTTTTAATGCAGTACTTTTAAGTTAAGAGGATTGAAGGAAGGCGGATTCTTTCTGCGGCTACTCTACTAAATAAAAATATTTTTGAAAACTAATTAGGAAATTTTCCTCATACAAAGTTGTAGCGGAAACTCTTTGTATTTTTGCAATGTGTGAAATTTTAAAGTGCTCTCAAATATCTCATAAATAAAAAGAAAATAAAAATCAACGAAAAGAACGTTTAGTAAGATTCCCTTAGGTTTCCAAAGCTTCTACAGGTTTTAGATTATCAATGAAGACGAAACAACCGAAAACCTGGCAACAAAAATATAAATTACTTTTAAAACTAGAAGGCAACCGAATGCCATATGAAAATCAATATTAATTTTATCACTTCTCTACTTTCGCTGATGATCAACTAATTACTCAAAGTATCGTTTACCAGGCTGAAATCTACAAAGACTCCATTAGAATTTTTAGAATAATAAAGACAGAAATCGCGAAATAATGGCATCTTTGTGGTAGGCAAAATGTGGGAAATTAGTTTAAAAGGGCTAAAGCAATCAACCTGCTGAGCACCACATAATTACTCACATACATACAAACATACCAAAGCTTTTCAGAATACCTGTTGGAGGTAAGAAGGGCCCATTTGCTCATTTGTCGAGGAATGCGATTTGCGATTCGCGATCAACAGCATTCAACATTGAACTTGTTCTAAACACACCAACTCATATACATACATACAAACATATGCACGAAGCAATTACGGCATACCACAGTGACAACATTTAGATGTCGCCGCCATGCAAATTGCAGCAAGAAATGAAATGCATGCAACACACCGCGTCGTGCCACAAAAGCGGAGACATTTTAAGTAACTTGTTGAATATGAAGTGAGTTGCGTGTGGATCGCATTGGTGGAGTGAAAGATGCAAGCTTTTTGTATGACGATTGGAATATCTATTCCATATTACGTAAATATTTCTGATAATATATAGAACTTGTAGATAAACAATCGTTGTGGTTTACGTGAGCACCTGCCTTTGGCGGTCCAAAGTCATGGTACTTAAAAGCACTTCGGGTGGAAGGGACACCTTTTTCACCTTGGTCGGGTTCGAGGTCGATCTAAAACCATTGCCGTGCTATGGATCCGGCACCCGGCCGCAGTGCGACTACACACTGAATTGAATTTTTCAATTCTACCTACCTTTAGATTTAAACCACAGAATGAAGGTTTGGAGCGAACTCCAAGGGCTAACTGCTAACCGTGGTACTGAATTTAAGTCTCCTTATAGGTTTTGCCACTACCAGTTGACCCCCCATCGAACTCAATGACTGGTGACAATTGTCGCTTGAATTTCAAATGTCTTTTCATTAGAATGAATCTCTTTCAGAGTCTATAATATCAGTTCAAGCTGAGTATTATAGGAGTATTTCTGACAATACAAAGCTAAAATTTCGAGGTAAGCCAAAAAATACATACATAGTGCATATTGGATTTTAGTCGCTTCTTACGACAGGCATACCTTACCGCGGGCAAATTCTACCCCCTGCATGCTGGCGGAAACTAGTAGATCATTATGATTTAATTCGAAGATGATGGACATGCTCTATATAAATATATTTCAAGAATTTGTGGGACAAAAACAAACTTTGGCTAACTGCGGGTAAAAGGACTTTTGCCAGAGGAACTAAACGCAAATATTTAATATGACTAAACCATCCACTACACACTCTTCACTGGAGATACAAGGCTTTTGTCGAAACAGTGAGTGCTTTTCCTGACATGATCAGATTCTGCATCCTAACTTTCATGCTAAAAAAAGCTCTTTGGTGTTAGTCAAATAAATATATTAAATATAACAGCTTTTATCTATATAGAACGTGTTTTAAGCTCTAGTAAGTTGGTGCTACGCTGCAGACGAAATGAAGAAAAATAAGTAATTGGAGTCCGAAAAAGATGACGTTATGGAGTTCGGTCCCTTCGACTAAACAGCGTAACACTAAACTTTCTAAACTGCAGTTTTTGCAATTTCCTCCGTATTTTTACTCATCTCTACTATATAATCTTACTTTTTACTGCATGGACTGCCAGGGTATCCGCTTCTACAATATACTTGTATATATAAAGTGTGAGTGCCGGTTCGAAAACAACAACAGCTCGTCAATTCAGCACATGTGTTTGTTTATTCAAGTGATTTCATTTCTCCATTTGCGTGTTTTATCAATTTCTTGCAACAATTCGCCCATAACACCTTGCCATAGCGTTGCGCTGAGTAAGAGCCGCATAGAATTATAATTCAGCAATTGATGTTCTTAAATGGTCATTGAACCACATTCAATGGGCTCAGAGGGGGGAAGTAAGTAATCGGGAAGGGAGCATAGCACTTGCCAATTAACTATTATGCTGGCCGATTTGTTACCGTAAAGCTGGTTAGAGGCGAGTTACTTTGTATTTTCTATTATTATTTGATTTGTCTTTCATTTCTGTGGAGCAGACACACCTGTAAATCTGTAATGCCAGTTGTGTTGTTGTAATTATAAGGTTGTTGCGAATTCTCGGCTCAAATTTCTATGAGTAGAGTTGTTTTTTTATAATAAATTTTATTGTTGTTGTTTTGTTGATTAATTTGCTTACAATTTTAATTAACAATTTCGTTTTTTTCTCTCTCTTTCACTTCCCTTCACACCGTTCTCTTTACAGTCGCAAAAACTCATTGGTAGTGCGGACACAGCTGAGCGTGCGGGTCCACGCCATTATTGGTAAGTCAACACACACATTTTTTTATTGTTGCTGTATTTAGATATGTATGCAGATTCGCGCAGCGGTGCATGTCAAAGCTGTAAATGTAAAAAACAACAACAATGAAGTGAAACATCAGTCACTCACAGCGCGAAACGCTGAAATTCCCACACTCATTTTCAAATGAACACTTTCAATTGCTTTTAGTCGCGCTTATTTTATTTTCCATCAATGCAAAACAATTAACTTTTTAAGCTACGGACAGTGTTAGTGCTGCGCTGGCGCACTGACATGTCCCTCAACGGCGAGCGCTCACCACACACAGCGTGTCAGCCATGGTTCGCCGCACATTCACCGAATCAATTCATCAGTCCCACCGGCTGTTTAGTCATACTAATTGACAACGCACGCCTGCTCATATGCATATAAACCGTTATACATACATACATATTTATATATACATATGTAAACTCGCAAGTGGTCTATTATTTGTATTGTTTTTCGGTCGGTTAATGCTTGCAGTGATCGCTGTGTGACACCTTCTTGCCATATAAACAATATGAATCTGTCAACAGCGCACTTGTTTTTGCCCTTGATTTGTTTCGGTGGCCATAAAAAACAACAACAATGAATTGTTCAGACAAAATATACAGTAATCTCGATAATAAAATAGTAGCGTGCTGCGCATAATAATGAGTCCAGTGAGTAAATTTCCGGCGAAGAGTAAAAAAAAAAAAAGAATATTCAATGAAAAAAAAATTAAAAAAAAATAAAAAGAGTTTGAATAAAAATTCGCAGTTGGAATGGCAAAAAACTGCGGGGCTAAAAAGTGCTGTTATTTGTTAAGTAACAGTACATATACAAAAATTAGTATGCAAAATTGGATTGCGTAACAGCGATTGTAGTGGGCGTAAGCTCTGTACTCAAAAATAAGAAAATATATAACAAAACAAAAATTAAATTATTGAAAATTAAAGTAAATGGAAAATAAAAAATTAAGTAATAAAATAAAAATAAAATTGAATTAAATTAATTAATTAGTTAATTAAATTAAATTAAATAAATTTAAATTACAATAAAACTAAATAAAATAAATTAAAAAAGAATGTAAAAAAAAATTGCAAAATTTTTAAGACCAAAGAAATTAAAACTAAAATTAAAACATTTTTAATTAATTCAAGTGCAATTAAATAAATTTAAGTCAAATAAAATTGAACTGAACTCAGTAAATAATATAATTAAAATTAGTATAAAATTTAAATAAATTAAATGAAATTCAACGGTTCCAGTCGAAGGACGTTAGGCTAGGTCATCGGGTGTTGATCCTATATATGGTTCTCCTTTAGGCAGCTGTGAACGTTGAAGCGTTTTGAACTATCCAAAATTTGAAAGGGGTCTAATCTAAATTTAAACAACAGCGCGCCAGTCGTTTCTTCTTTTCGCTACAGGGCGCCAATTGGATATTTTTATTAAATTTGTAAATTAAAGAAATTTTGTTAATTTTCAAATTAATTTTTGTATTAAATGTGTGTTAATTTGGTCGGTTGTTGATTTTCCAGGTTTAATCCAATCACCACTGTTGACGGTTTTAATCTTTCACAAATACGCTCGATAGAACCTTATATGCGATGTTAGTTGGCGCAGATTTCTCCTTTAAATGGATTGGGCATAGAATTCAATCGTTGGGCGTTTTCGTCCGGAACATATTTTAAAAAAGCTGATGCATGCAAAATTTCTTCGCCGCCGTGTTTGAATAACTCGGCCGGCAATCCGTCGGCCCCTGCCGCTTTGTTGTTCTTCAGGCGGGCAATTGCTAAGGGGGCTGGTCTAGAAGCATGAATTTCAAGTTTCTTTTTTGTTTTTTTTGTTTTGTTTTCTTTTTTTTTCTAGACTAGGAAACTTCTTTAAGGCAGTTAATATCAATCTTAGTCATTTCGATAGGCGCACGGTGTGTTTACAGAAACATTTTAATCTTAGTCTGGCAAAATAGAGAAGAAAGTGGCTAGATTACTTCATCTCGTATTCCTCTATACATATTTTTGCGAAAAGTGGTCGACAAAATATTTATCCACACCTGGTGTGAACCTACTGTATAGTGTCGTTCTTTACTAAGCGCAATTGGTTCAGAGAATTTGAATTTCTGTATCAGTAGAATTTCGCAGTTACATAGGTTTTGGTTGTGGACTAACGCTTGCCGGGCTCACAAGAGGTTCTTACATCTGATCGGATGATACTTCCTGGCAAGCGTATCGGCTTTGTGTTTTTTGGGCACCTAAATAAGTCAAATGCGAAAAAGTACTATGCTAAGGAGCTCAGAGCCAATATAGTCGCTCGCCTATCAAAGTGAATGCATACCTCTTTGAAGAAAGCTGTACTCCGGAGCCGTACATCTACTATTACTTTGATCCCTGCCACCTCCGTTTAAAAGACGCTACTGTCTCCACTTTATTTCATAGAAGAATGTCTCTGATATAATTTATATATTTGGGACAGATTTAGAGAGCTATATACAATTTTTTATTATAATAAGCAGGCATTTTTCAACTTTTTCGAAATACACCGAGGACTACGAATCTCTAATATGAATTTTGCCATTTCAAATTTTTGTAGAAAATTAATTCCGCAAAACGAGGCTAAGCTCCCAACAACCTCATAATACAAACCTACGCTGTAACAAGTTGGTAGAAGACACTAACAAAGAACGCCGCATGTATATAGATCTTGTCAAAACTTCAGATAAAAAAGTACCTATATTTGGGATTTATATTCGGAAACCCGTTGTTTTCTAATAACCCGAAAACTCCCACTCTAATTTAAACGAGTGTATAATCCTTCCTTATTTATTACTCTAAACATATTTTTTTATTTAATCCGTACATTTTCTTTGCTCTTTTATAGAAAAATTACTCTCCTCCGAAGGCAGCGAATTGCGGCGTGCACTATTTTCATTGAAGCAAGTCTTTCAAGAGGACAAAGACCTGGTGCATGCCTTCGTGGCATTGGGTGGACTCAATTGTCTTGTGCGTGTCGGTAATGGAGCCGATCAGAATTATCAAAATTACATTTTGCGTGCCTTGGGTCAGGTATGTAGACACACACACAAGCGCACAACCAATACACACATACATACAAACATGCCTTTTCATTTGCGCATTTTTCGCTTACTTTGCTGTTGCTTTTAAGTTGGTTGCACAGCGCTAAATGCAACATTTTATTTGCTCAACGTTGCCAATTAACCGCATTTATTTGCTGTTTTTTCGCCTTAAACCTTATCATATTTTGTACACAAGCATTCATTCGTACATACTCACTTACATATATGTATACATAAAATGTTTGAGGTTGTTTTTTTTGCCACCAACAGGTGATGCTCTATGTGGACGGCATGAATGGCGTGATGAAACACGAGCCCACAATGCAATGGCTCTACTCGTTGATCGCATCGAATTATCGTTCTGTGGTGAAAACGGCACTCAAGCTGTTGTTGGTATTTGTGGAATACGCCGAGACGAATTGTTATGTCCTGGTGAATGCCATACATGCGGTGGACAAAACACAAGGCACATTGCCATGGTCGAATCTGATGAGGTAATGTACTTATTTGTATATTTACAAATAAATATAGAAATATATACAAACGTATATAATGTATAAGGTATATATATAATAGAATAGAAAAGTTGAGATATTGACGGTACATTTTTTGGTTAAATCAAAATATTTTAGAAATTGGAAAGCTTGAAACTTTTTTGCAAAAATGTTTCAAAGCCGGAAAAGACAGCGGAAACTGTTTTTGTTTTCAACAAAAATGGAGTAATTTTTAGAGAAACTTGACTTGCAAAAGAAATTCAAAGTAACTTTACCTTTTAGCCTCAGGTTTTTTACAAATCTTCTATGTCTTTGGCACTCAGTCTGGGCCAAAACTTCGTCAGTTGCCGCTATGCTTTGCGAGGTCACGTCAGTTGTACATTTCAAGTGCAAACAAATCGCACTTGGTTTTTCCATTAGATGCGTGAGCGTCCTTGACTACGTTACCCACCCATGGACTCGAATCGAAGGAGTTTTTTGCAGGAGCATCATCTTCCATGCGAACGAAGTGGCCTAACCAGCGATAAAGTTGGATTTGTATGCGTTTAACTATTCATATATCCATGTAGTCGTAGAGCTCATACAGTTTGTGGTTCTATATTCTTCGATATTTATCGCTCATGCGGTTTCAAAGATTTTGCGGAGTTCTCTCGAATACTTCAAGTGCTTTCTCTTCTCGGTTTGGTTCGTCATCGTCCATGTTTTTGTATAATAGGAGGGATTTATGAGAGACTTATAGAGCAAACAAATCATGATTTTTTACCACTAAGTTAGAGGCCAAGTCTACTTCGTAAAATTAGAAGAAATGACCTGTAGTATTTATTTATGAAAAAAGAAATCCAAAACTATTCTTTGCATAAAAATAATAATTTCATATGTTTCGACTAAAGACGACGTTAGTCGTGTTCAACGAAATCTTATTAAGTAAGCTTAGGTTCTACAACCAATTTCCGAATAAGTAGAATTACACTTGGATTATTAGTGACAGTATTCTTTGAAGCTTGAGAATCTCTTACATTTGGATCTTTGATCTCGACAAAGTGCCTTTGATCCATGACAAGTCTATATATGTAGTTTATTTGTTTATGCCCTGGTCCCTAGTAGCAGAATCAAGGTATTTTATATTGAATCTCGCCATAAGAAGAAAGAATTTCTAAGATCAATTCACAATACATCGTTTTATACCAAAAGTCAAAATTCATAATGGTTTTGAAGATTTTGATTATGAAAATTTTGAAATACTTCTCGCTAGGCATCCACTGGACACTTCTAAATTCGGTGTCCATCAAAATCTATTTTTTTCTGTATTTGCATGTCTCGAACACATTAAGTTTGCCACGGTGTTGTAACACAAAAGAGGAAACATCAAAGATCTTGTGCAATATTTTAGATCAGCATGACGAGCTGAGTCGATTCTTCTTCTTCTTAATTGGCGTAGACACCGCTTACGCGATTATAGCCGAGTTAACAACAGCGCGCCAGTCGTTTCTTCTTTTCGCTACGTGGCGCCAATTGGATATTCCAAGCGAAGCCAGGTCCTTCTCCACTTGGTCCTTCCAACGAAGTGGAGGTCTTCCTCTTCCTCTGCTTCCCCCGGCGGGTACTGCGTCGAATACTTTCAGAGCTGGAGTGTTTTCATCCATCCGGACAACATGACCTAGCCAGCGTAGCCGCTGTCTTTTAATTCGCTGAACTATGTCAATTTCGTCATATATCTCGTACAGCTCATCGTTCCATCGAATGCGAATTAGTTTCTCAGTTTTTGAGATATCGACCGACAATTTAGCACACGTCCTTTTCTCACCAGTATCGCAGCAATCTGCAAAGAAATTGTTCAGGATGGACAACTATAGCATATAGCTGTCATACAAACTCAACGCCTAAAATCAAGAAAAATATTTTGTGAAGGATATTATAGCATCGAAGCAAGCAAAGTTAAGGTTTTTTTCTTGGTTTTTGTATGAAAAATATATGTGTCAGTATTTTAAACATAAAAAGTTTCAAATACATCATATAATAGAAGTATGAGCATCATTCAAACCCTTTGATAACGAAATTTCCAAGGCTACATTTTAAGTTCGCAAAATAACAGCCTATGGTTGAATAAAATCCTGGTCAATTCCGGTATTGTAGAACCGGAAATATCTATTTTTTCTTATCAGTGCTTAAGTTCGACTAAAACTTCCAAAACTCCAACAAATTGTACACATAATGCACATTTTCTGAAAATTTTTATTACTATCAAAATAATGCATATTCAAAAAAATACGTTTGCATATTAAAGTAAATATATTTATTGCAAAACACAATAATGCAAACAAAGAAATCATTTCTACCAAAATTGGTAATCATAAAACACAACACTGATTAAGAATTTTATTAGCGGTTTACTAGCTTGTTGTACCACAGTAGTTGTTCTTGTAATTAACTTTAGTATTTAACAATATTTACAACCTAGTATACATGCTTTCAAATAGTCACGTACTTTTGTATTATTTGTTGAGAAGTCTTGCTTGAAACTCACCACTTAGCAACATTTCCCCTCTGAATGTGGTAGATACATGTATCTGAATAAATATATAAATGTTGCTAAAAACCCACCACTCTAAAGTGACTAGCAACATACACTGCAGCAACTTGTGGTGTTGCATACTTATAGGCTGCACTACAAGAGATGGGCAACAATTAAATGAAGTTTGTTACTTAACTCTTTATAACGCCTTGTGAAACTGTGGTTGCTAAATTAAAAATTGAATTTCGGGAATGATTTGTACTCTTACAACTTGCCAGAATCAAAGCAAGGGAAATACTTTAAGGCATAAAACGTTAACCAGAGTATCGAACTTCACGCAATTGTAAATACACATACAAACTTTATATTACTCCTATACTGACAGACACATAGAGTTTGTTAGAAAAACGAAAACCATTATATTTAGTATATGGAAATTGGGGTAGTTTCGACCAATAGTACAAACTGTTAACAGGTCACATACTAAAAAACTAATCATATAGGATAAAGTCAGCCGGAAATTTGAAATAAAGCTCACGCTTACCATCTCGTTGGCAAATTCTTATGTCTCTGGGGTATTTAGTTATTGATCGCGCAGTTAGATATCGCGCTTTTAGTAGCTTTCAACAGTACCGTTATATGGGGAGTGAGCGGGATTATCCACCGATTTCATCCATTTTCATACTGTCGGTAAAAGCTCTTATAATATTTGTTCTCAGAAAATAAATTTGGGTGTTATAGCTTAAATGGTTTAAGAGACCGACAAAAAAATTTTCCCACAGGTGTCACTTGTTAGCGCAATCCTCTGTACCAAATTACAGTTTTATATCATAGTTTCGTGCTTAGTTAAAGCATTTTATATGTTTTCTGTTAGTGACAATTTGTGGACATGACAGTGGTCCGATTACGACCATCTACCCATTTGAAAGCTTTTGTGCAAGAAACCTTGTACCAAGTTTCATCAAGATTTATTCAAGTTACAGCGTGCACGGACGTCAGTCATCCTGATCATTTATATATATATACAGCCCTATATCTATCTCGCTTAGTTTTAGGTGATACGTACAACCGTTAGGTGAACAAAACTATAACACTCTGGATGCAAGAGTATAAAGAGACTATCGGATATCGACATAACGGCTAGAGCCTGCTAAATTTTTTTTTAAGGTAGCTAATATCAATTCCAGCCCATTCGTCGGGTTCGTAAAGGGGATGACAACCGAGATGCTTCAACTTTAGTCTAGCTAAAGC
The DNA here is from genome assembly GCF_024586455.1 of Bactrocera neohumeralis. NCBI lineage: Eukaryota > Metazoa > Arthropoda > Insecta > Diptera > Tephritidae > Bactrocera > Bactrocera neohumeralis. The sequence goes on from NC_065923.1 coordinate 29,612,248, forward strand.
TGGACAGTGAATGATAAAGCATCTAGCATTTTTCCACATCATCTTCCACATTGCCACTTTAATGAGTTGCGTCTTCCAAAATCTTTAGTCTCACCGCGTGAGTGCTAATGGTGTCCAGTTAGGACGCCTGTCGCTAATGATAATTTGAGGAAAGCTAGAACTTTCTACGGCGCGTGGCCTTCATTTCTGCAAAAATAGTTTTTCTCGCTTGCCTTTGCTCTCGTGTGCCTAACGCTCTTTTATCTGCCCATTGCTCAACTACTCTATATGAACTCTTAACTCAAGAGGCATTTCAGCTGCGTGACCTGATCATCTTGATTTCTTACAACTATTGCTGCACGGCCCATGACGAACCTTTTTTCTCTAATAGATCAAGAAATATTTACTTCAACAACAACTTGGATTAAAGTAAGAAAAGGTTACAGGCTGAAATTTTTATTTTGGGACTTGGTAACTCTAGTATTGCGGTCTGCCAATTCAGAACTTTATCGTAAGGTTTAACATTTTTATAAACTCTGAACGTCTTGACGTACGAGCTCTTTTTGTGTTGTTTACAGTAACTTAAAGTATTCACCTCGTTCAAAAAAGGAAATTATATTTTGTATAAGGTCAGCTCAAATAATAAACTGAATGAAAGAAAATGTCGATTATTTGATTTAAAGTATGATCTATTGGTAGTTTAAGTTAGTATAAGTTTCTTAAAAAATAGACTATTTTCGACTAAATCTATTCCTATGAAAATATATACATCAACCATAATTTTAAACATTTTCCGACAATAAATATTATTTCTTTATTTTCCCAACAGACTTCTAAAAGACTATGACAACGCTGATGCCGAACTAGTCATCTATGCCACATCGTTGATCAACAAAACCTTAGCGGGTCTAAATGATCAGGATAGCTTTTACGATGAAAGCGATTTGCTGGAACAACAAGGCATGGAATCGGTGATACAGCGTTATATGTCCAAACCGGGCACAGATCTGGATCTGTTGGATCAATTGCAGCTTTACGAGGCAGTATTGAAGTGAGTATGCCACAATACACAAAGCTCGGCGGGTATACTATACATATACAAGTGCTACATTTGAAACCTTACAGATTTGAGGATGGCGAGGCGGAGGGCATACGCCTGCCGGAGAACTCGCTGCGCAAGACGCAACGCCACCGCCAAAGCACCGACACAGCTGAGCGACGCAAATCGCGACGACACAGCACCGGCACGAGTCCACATGTCAGCAAAGTGATAGCGTCACCAAAGAGAATGACACCCACGCACGGTGTGCTGGACGAGGATAGCTCAGGTTCAGCGAACTCCGCCGAGTATGCGGCGAATGGTGTATTCAACGGCGATAAAGGTGTGTATGTGTGAAGATTTTTGTTTATATAAATGGTATTAACTGTGTTTAATTATTATGAACTTGTGAAACACATAGCGCGCGACGGCGTAGGCGTGACGCCCGGCTTGCGTAGACGACGCGAACGTGCCGAACGCCACAAAAGCTTTCTCAAGGAGCAACAAGAGGCTGTGGCGAACGGTATTTTCGCCGCCTTGGAGCGTCGCGAGGAAATCGGTGAGTACAGTGTGGGTTCTGTGTTGAAAAGAAAGTTTGGAAGAGCGGTTTTCAATGCTCTCTTTGTGTGTTTTTTTCAATGAAAATTTTGAGTTTTTGAACACCCAAGCTTTTTTGCCGCATATTCAGTATATTTTTACGGCATACTAACAAGTTTTTTACATTTTATTTTTTTTTCTAACTTTCCAATTGTACGCCTGTCTCGATTAACAACAACAACAACAAAAATGTGTTGCTCCATCCATACTGACTTATACAATAAAATGCGCTGCCTACCTATATTGGATATGTAAAAAATGTAAATTGCAAAAACAAAAAAAAAAATAAAACAAAAATAAAAAATCCATACACATATGCGCTTCCATCATTTTCATTGCAATCATTGCCACCACACCTATCATTTGTGCTGATGTGTGTAGGGCAAATTGTCACCGCCATACCAGCAACGGTGAAAATGGGCGATAGTCCGCCAGAATCATTAAATATAACCAATGACGCTAGCATTAGCGTAAATCAAAATAAAAATCACAACAACAATATTCATGGCAATCACACCACCAACATTGCTAGCAGCAACATCACCGCCAATGCCACTAACAACAACATCAATCTCATCAATACAAATTCCACTACGAACTCGGGTGGTATTAGCACAGCAAACAACAATAACAACAACAACAACAATTTGTGTAACATCAACAACAACACGAACAATAGCAACAGTTTGTTGAGTCCCACCCGCCACTTGTTGGGCAGCAACACCATTTCGATCATCAACAACAACATCAATGCGAATCCGCTGCACAGCAACAACAACAACAATAATAAATTGCATACGGCACCGGAATTTTTAACCAAAAAGAATTTGCTAATGGAACGCAATGCGACTGTGATTAACGGCATCATGAAGAATATACAACGTGGCGGTGATCAGTTGGACAACAATCACAACAACAACATAGCGTATAAGAAATTCGAAAATGACGCCAATCGGCTGAACAGCTATTACAATCAGCTGAGCACACCAAAGAATCAAAATCAATTGCAACAGCAGCAACAACAACAACAATTACAACTGAATCAACAACAACAGGCGATTACGCCCACTTTGCAGCATCAAAATTCAATACAAAGCCCAACAATACAAACTGCACACAATGTGTTGGCGGCCGTCTTGAGCCCCAAAAAGTCGCTAAACGGCTTCGACTTCACCCAGTCCACACCAAAAGCGCCCCCAAACACTTACGAATACAATCTCAAGCATAATGTGACACCCTTAACAAGTCCAATACACACGCTACCCGAAGAACCAATGACGGTGGAGTGCCATTACGCGGCACCCATTAGTGGTCAGACTTCGACGAATACACCCTCTACACCCAGCAGGACTCTTTCGTCTCTCACAACGCCAACAACACCGCAAACACCTTTGTCCACTGATTTCACACCCGAAACACCATCATCACCATTAAATGCGCCTTACACGAAATTTAATGCGCGTGCAGCACCGCCACCACCTCCTCCACCGCCGCCGCCACCAGATTTATTGGGTCACTACTTTATGATGCCGACACCACCACCACCGCCGCCACCACAATACGGTCTACAGTCTCCGGCAGACGCTTCGTTAGAAATGAGCGCTGTCGTTATGGACTCCCTAAATTCGGGTGATGTATTAGCAATAACAGGTGAGCGCCAATACTCTTTCTCTCTCTCTTCCAACACCCCGAAATTTTTCATTGTTGTATCATTGTCTCTCGCGTGCTGAAGTGCAGCTTTTTGCGTTTCATCCACGATATTTTTCACAAACCTCTTTGTCAGTTTTGGTTTTTGATGCCTTCTTCTTTTTCTTCTTCTTCATCTAACCGCTTTTTGTCTGTACAAAATATTTCAAAATTTTGTTTTTCAAATCCAACATTTAGATTGTATTTTTATAATTCTCTTAATATTTGATTTTCGTTATTTTTCTGCGCCTTTTATTGAATATTTTCGGTCTTCCCCTCTTAGAATCCGATAATGAGGATAGAAAATTGTTGCAACAGCTGAAACGTGATCACACTGTGAAGGATCTCACACAGAAACTTAGCAATATGCCAATGAGTCCAACGCATGAGGAAAAACTCCAGAATCGCATTGTTGGCGATATGTCCGGTCTTATATCGAAAGCCAAAGAGGGACTTGCCAAGAGCAAAAGTAAAGGCGAAATGTCACGGTAAGTACGATTTGAGTTCAGTTTTCTTAATTTAGATAAACTTTTCATAAATCTATATAATTTATTTTGTGCCAAAAGTTTGTGGCCATGGTAGTCGGCCTCCGATCAGACCGAGGCCGTTTCTTTCGGCAGTGTTTTCGAAAATTATTATATCACCGTTTTCTAGAAGTTCCAAAAAGAGTTAGATGGTCCAGGTCAACCTTAGGCCGGGTAAAATCCACCAAGTCTATTCCCATAACCTGGCACGCCATAAAATGTATTATTAAATTTTTCTTTTTATTAGTTTTCTCCAAAATGGCCTCACCTTTGGTAAAACAAACTCTTATTATATCCATATGTATATTAGATATGAGACCCATTTTTCAGCAAGTCTTGATCTCGTTTTAGAATTCCTTTGATATGGAAGATCTTATATTCAAGTTAAATCAGGCTAAAAGATCGATCCTGACAGATTTCACTTGGTCAGCATAGGTCGCCGGTCCGTTGTGGCACGTAAAACTCCTATACTATATAATTGATCCTAAGACCCTTAGAAACATATAAAGCGCTTTAAGCTTATCAAAAAATTACGGGGACGACTATTATCAGTTTCGGGTACGACTTCTGGTTCACCGAAGGTAAAACTGCTGAGAAGTTTTAAGCTCAGTTCTGTAAAGGTTGGACAATGAAGCAGAAAGTTCCTGGATATTTCCGCCTCACCTTCCTTCATACAACTTTGCGCACTTGTGTCCGACCAAATTTTTAGCCTTACCGCATGAATGCCTATTGGACTGGCATTTTTTGATTGCGATAAGATGAAATATGCTAAAAACAAGTAGTTCTGTAGATCCCCTCTTTCTACTCTAAGCTTAAATGATCTTGCGGTCGCACAAGAACGGGTCGTCAACCAGCGCCTGCTTAGCGCATGCGAGGTTCATTAGTACAGTGCTAGAACTCAAGACATCAATGGAGATCCAACTCGATTCCTTTCCGGTGTGAGTGGGGCAAGAGAACTCAGCTGATTTTTGTTTAAATGTAAATGTAAATATTTACGCATATCTTTCGAATCCTAATTGAACTTTAGCAACTATATAAAATCAGCTTCCACAACTAAAACTATTTGAGAGGAAAAAATACTAACTAATTTGTATAATATTTTTTAACTGAAAGAAAAGTTGACCTTTTTACAAAATTTCGAAGTTAATTTCATATTCAAAATGCACACGTTTTTTATGAAAAATTATAACACATCTGTATATATTTTTGGGTTTTTTTGTCACAGATCAGTACTATTTTATAATAAAAAGTCTATAATTTCCTCCTAAGTTGCTCGATTTAGGCATATTTGGGTGCATACTTCTCATAGGTGGCAATGTAAGCCTTCTCTGCCTCTTCCTTGGACAGACCCTTGTGTTTGTTCCATGAATCCCATTTAGCCTTGCCCTTCAAGTCCAATGCACCAGGGCGCTCAACGTTCACATCACCAACGGTGGCTTGCTTGTAGAGACCGTAGAATTCCAAGAACTCTTCATCGGTTGGGCGCTTGGTGAAGGCTTTCGCTTTTTCGGTGGCGGTGTTGAACTGAAAGCGGAAGTTCAATATTTTTATTTTTAAATTTTTTTATTTAGTTAAATACACTGTTACTTACATCCATGGTGCAAAATAGTGCTTTTGTACGACTAAAAGTGTCGCCTGCTCGAACTCCCTCCACTTTTATAGGCAATTTTTGTGAGATATGAATAATCACTGTTATAAAGATTAATATGTTCGAAAGTGCTGATAAGTTCGGTCGCTCTCAATTTTCGTGTGTTTTTGCTTTTATTTATTAGCTTTCAATTATTTCTCATTTCGAATAAGAGAGTCCAATTTGTTGGCATGAAGTTCACGGTTTTTATTTGACTGTATTTAATTGCTTTATAACCGCTTTGTATCAAAGTCTCTTTCAACACTTGACGCTATATACTTTTTATTGCCTATGTCATGCTGACCGGTCGGCATAAATTCATTCAATTATTAGTAATCAAATATCAATGGTGGATCTACAAGCATTTATACTTATATACATGTATATATATGTATATATATGCATGGGTAATACTTTCCTCTATTGGGTTAAAGGTACAAAAGTAGCAGTAGTAGCTATAAACTTCATTACAGTTTATCTTCGAATAAAAACCCCCTATGATTTTCGAGCATCTTCTTCAAAATAATCTAGAATTACTAATTATTTTGAAGAAGATGCTCGGATTCAAAGACAAGCTCGTCTATGTTATATTTATCTGGTTTCGACCATATTCGAAATTTTCTCTTGGAAATATTTCTTATATACTTATAATAAACATGAAACTTATTAAAACCTAGTCCACAGTTACAGTTAAAGATGTCAGTTGATCGAGATATCAAAGATCACTCACAATCCAACACTTTACTATAGCAAGTCACCAACATGAATCAAAGCACTCCACAAATTTGATCTATTTAAATTCAACTCATTTTATTTTTATCCAAATTTCTTTTTTTCGTCTACGTTAACAGTACTTGCATAAATATGATTTCCACAATTTTCACCTTAAGCATAAATGGGAGCATATTTCTCATAGGTGGCAATGTAAGCAGCCTTGGCGGCATCCTGGGACAAACCCTTGTGCTTGCTCCATGCGTCGAATTTAGCCTTGGCCGTCAAGTCAAGAGCGCCGGGAGCGGGAATGTTGACATCGCCGACGGTGGCTTGCTTGAAGAGACCGTAGAATTCCAAGAACTCAGCGTTGGAGGGCTTCTTGGTGAAAGCTTTGGCTTTTTCGCAGGCGGTGTTGAACTATACCAAAACAAAAAAAGTATTAAAGAAATGAAAAATTATAAAAAAATGTAAAATTGTAATGAAAACGCGGTAATCAAGCAATCGCGCTTTTTTCTCTCCCTCTCTCTCTCTTTTTGGCAATCAGCAATCACACACTTTCTAAGTTATATTCTTCGACTTACATCCATTATTGACTTTGAAGGCGGCTAAGGTTTAACTGACGACATTAGCTTTTGCCTTAGGGCTTTTATAGCCACTGGCTTAGTTAACTGTAGTTACTTTTTGAATATAACTAAATCTTATCAAATTGACGTTTTTATTTATTATTGCAATGTATGTAGAGCTGTATATTATAAAGTCTTTGATTTATGTTCTTGAGTGCAGTGTAATGGATTAGCTATTGAAATCTTATATTTTCAGGGAATTTCCTTTGCATTCAGTCTTTAATGGCTTATCAGGCAATTAATACTTATGTGGAATATTTATAAATTACCCGCCTGATAGGAAACTTTTGATTGAGTAAAATAGATTTGATTTGGTAAAAGAAGTCTATTGTAACTTATAATTTCTAGTACTGGTATAGATTTCCTGTCGCTTTGACTATGTTGCACATTTGCTAAGGGAAATATTGAATTTCTTATTGGCAGGGCTTCTTAGTTGATTCATTTTGAGAGATGGTCATCCTCTGGCAATGCTTTTGTATATTCTGTTTGTATATACAAATATATAATATTAAAGTTCCTTCTTATATACATACATACATACAGGTTTAGTCTGAAATAGTGCGAGTTCTATTGATTTCTCACGGGCTTTTATATACTAGATTCAAAATTTTTTTGCAAATACTACATATAGACCTATATCATTTAAATTTCTTCATATATCAAGGGAAATAACTATTACTTATCACATACATTTTGAGACGCTTATGTGGTAGAGTTCACTGAAATAAATATTATTGAATGAAACAATTTATCATGTTTAAAGTAAGTTTTCGGTTTTTGTCGCTAGTTACTACTATGAGCAAAAAATAGTAAGACTCTTTTCATAATTTCAAAATAATTTTAAATGGGAAAATCCCACTTGGCCCAAGTACATTTATGCCATCGTTTTTTTCAATCCGCGACACAGTTGTTAAAGTAAATTTTCGGAATAGCTGAGTTGTCGGCGATAATTCCGGACCCTTTTTATCAATGGCTTCATCGAAAAGACGCATAACAGTCACATAGTATTCCTTGTAGGCAGTTTGGCCGGTTGGAAGGAGTTCAGATTGCACCATACCTCGATAATCGAAGAAAACTGTCAACATAACCCTGATTTTCTTTTATGACGTGGTTTTTTCACCTTCGGTTCATCTTTACCACGATATTCGGCCGGTTGATTGCCTGTTTCCGGGTCGTAAGCATAGATCATAGACTCATCGCTAGTAATGAAACGTTTTATGACATCCTAGTAGTCAGAAAGAGTTGTTTCACAGACGTCAACGCGTCGCTATAATTCAAACCAATCATGCTTCCACTTTTCTTAGGCCCAAATAATCCTTCAAAATGGTTTTCACTGATCCTTTCGATATTCCAACGATGCCACTAAAATCTCTGACTGTTAATTGTCGATTCCGAAGCACCAATTCTTTATTTTATTGACATATTGACCTTCAATTGATGCCGTCTTGGACGTGCTGGTAGGTTTTCATGTGAATATCATCTCGAATAAGTTTTGAAATTGATATGGTCCATATTGTCTTAAAAATAATTTTCCGTAATAATTTCTGCACACAGTTTTTATGGCTGAAATGTTTCGAATTACGCGAGGATTACCACTTCTTTTTCTGTCATCAACTATGGGCCTTTGGCAAAACGACGATGAACAGTGCCGTTAAAACACTGTCACGAAATAATAAGTTTTTTGAGCAGCTAATAATAATTTAATGAAAAATATCGGTACTTTTTGGCGACTTTGCTCTCTTTCTTGCATAGTAAAATTTGTAGCAGAATTTATGACTGGTCTAAATGTACTTTGTGACACCCAGAATATTATTTAATGTCCTTCTGTGTGCAAACTTAATAGTCCCTGTTCAGGGTAAAAAAATAATTTTCCAGAATATCATACAACCTTTTTGGTGTTCATGGTCTTATATAATCAGGGTAAATTATCACAATATAAGTTCTGGAAGAGATAAACGTAATCAACGAAAAGGCAATCTAGGGCAAAATTAAGTCCGAATCGGAGAATATTATCAAAAACTTTTAAATTGGTTACAACCCATCCACTCATCTCTAAATGTTTCACATTCAAATGGTCTTAAGAGAGGATAACTGGTTAATCAATTAACATACCTGTAGCAGCAACCAGCTTGGTTGCATTGATTCTTGGTTGCATTGATTATTTTGTTTTTCACTACACTACAAATGGTATCCTCTGCTTAAAGCATAAATAAATATTCAGCACAAAGTATAAATATTCAGTTCAAATTTTTAGTTAATTTATTTTACATATTCCAATAAAAATTTAGCCAATTAACTTATTCGAATTCTCAAAACCATACAATTTAAGCGTATTTGGGAGCGTATTTCTCATAGGTGGCAATGTAGGCAGCCTTGGCGGCGTCCTGGGACAAGCCCTTGTGCTTGTTCCATGCTTCGAATTTCGCCTTGGCCTTCAGGTCAAGAGCGCCGGGAGCGGGAATGTTGACATCGCCGACGGTGGCTTGCTTGAAGAGACCATAGAATTCCAAGAACTCAGCATCGGTTGGCTTCTTGGTGAAAGCTTTGGCTTTTTCGCAGGCGGTGTTGAACTGTAAAATGCGAAAATATTATATTTATTTAAATAAAACTGACATTTCAAAGACTACGCACATCCATGTTGCTGGAAAGTGTTTTTCTTGCGCTGCTACGTGGGAGAACGTTAAAGAAACTGTTGCATCAACTCGCTTACTGCAGGCCATTATATACCTGAAAGGCTGCATTACAACATTATTTTATTATTGTTATTTCTTTATTGCACTTTTTATCGATTTGCAATAATTTTTGTCAAAGTAACTTATGTGCTTTGGCAAAGTGTGTGATCGCCTGTAATCGCTCGTTCAAATAGAAAGTTTTATGATTTCTAATACTTGTACAAACTAGCTACATTATATATGTATATAAACATACTATATAATATGGTTAGGTGATAAGCCTCACACAATGTGTCAATTCATTTACCTATTTCAAGCGTGTACTATACCATATACAAGTATATGTACATATACACCCTTTACTGACCACCTTCAGGGTTGATAAGATTTCAATAATCTAACAGGTGTTGTATCGTTTTATAATCTTGTTAGATAACTAATATATTGAACTTATAATTAAACGATTATTATCGTAGTCTTTTTAGAAGAAACACCGACAGTAGTTTTTCAAATATATTTTTCAACACATTACGACTCCCTGCAAAGTCAGATATACTATAATTAATGTCCATATATTCTAATTGAAAGGTTAACCTAGAATACGAAGTCCATACTCTTCAATAGGAAATATATACTAAGTTCAACTAATTTTTTCAATTAGCGCTAAAACAACAGTCTGCAATTCTTTCTTTTTTTTTGGGTGGAGGGGAAGTAGAAGATTCGGACAACATGAACCTGCTTCTGAAAATTGCTGGCCAATCCAAAAACAGGTGTTCTGGAGTTTCATGTTCCATGTCGCAGAATCCGCAGTTAGCGCAAGAGGCTGTGTTTATATCAGACTAGTGCTTCCTGAGCCTGCAGCTCCTTGCATAGAGCGCGGCAAGGAGCCGGAATTTGTTTCGGGGGAGGTTGATCATTTCCTTAAACCTTGCAAGCAGCTTCTTTATAGTGTTCTGGCCCCATGATCATGGACAATGCCGCAGAGCAGGCTAGTTCGTCGGTCAGCTCATTGCCGGCTACTCTTCGTGCCCCGGCAACCGTTTGCATCCGAAGAACACAAGCTCTGTGCCGCTAAATGATCGGTATACAGAGAGCTTGGATTTTATCGGTATTGCAACTCCTCCTCTTTCGGGCATGGAATTAATTAATAAGTGCCATATATATAGATATCAGTAGCCTGATTGCTTTAGGTATGAGGATACTACATACAAATATAGTAAATGTTTGAAAAGTGTGCTCAGAGTGTGCTGAGAGTTTTGATTTTGGAAGCAGATATTATATGTTGAAAGGGGTAACACTTATGATCTGAGCATTCAAATTTTATCATCAGGTGTTTCAATAATGACAATAGTGCCTACGCATCAGATATTATTTAGCTTAAATTTGTTTATTCGATGGTTTTCGGATGGAGTCAGTATTCTGTAATTATATCTTAAAATGAGAAAAGCAGAGTTTTTAAGTCCAATATCATAACTAGCATAGTAAATTTTTTTTTGTAGAAAAAGTTGTATCCCAGTAACGTTTCACTCGACAGACAGTAAAAGCTTGGATGCATTCTGCTGCTTAAAAGTTTGTCATATACTTAGCTTCTAAAGTTCATATATTCTCAATAACTCCAAATTAAGTAATAATATTTTTCTCACTTCATTTCATTTTCAGCTCATCCAGCTTGGATCAAGACGTCAAAAAGGTTGAGCCAAAAAAATCTGAAAATGAGCTGCACTGGGAGGAGCTCGTACGCAATATGATACGCCCACTTAACCTATGTGATCTAGACTTTACCGATTTGAATTCGGAAGATGAGAAAGATGTGTTGGCGCCACGTGGTCTGGGCGCTGGTGTTCCGCCACCACCACCACCATTCGGCGGTGGTATACCGCCACCAATGATGCCACCAGCACATATTGTATGCCCACCGCCCATGAATAGCCTGGGCAGTATGGCGCCACCGCCGATGTTCAGCTATAGTGGCTACGGCAGTATGACGAATAGTGCCAATAGCTCCATGAATGGCTCGATGAATGGTGATATGAGCAACACGAACACCATTAGGAAGAATAAGAAGACGGTAAGTGGAAAAAAATTATATTTTTAGGGCGGGGATTAAAGAAGTGATAAAATATTATCAGTTTGTTTAATGTCTATAGAAGAGTTTTAATAAAAATCAGGATTTCTATAGAAATTAGAAAAGTGCTATTAGGTGTTTCATATAGCTTCCTAATTTGGTTGGTCGGTAATTTTTGCTATATTTTATACGGTAGGAAATTTTATATTTAAAGTTTGGTCTAAATTGAACGCTATTGGGACCCTGTGTTTTACCTTGGAGCTTTAGAAAAAAAATTATATATATGCTATCCCGGGTTCTGACATAACTTAGGTATGCGTCTTTGCTAAAATCAGCATATTTTTAGGTATTTTTTGGTTTTGCTACTAGAATATTTAATGTAAGGCGTTGCCTACATTCAGGAGCTTGTACTTTTTACTTTTGAAATTATAATTAAATACGAGAGAAAATATGATTCGAATAATATAAATATCCTAATAATTATTTTTTATTTATACACAGGTTAAACTGTTCTGGAAGGAAGTGCGTGAGGACCTGATACCCGTTGTGATTGGCAAAACCATCTGGGATGAGTTGCCACCCTCCAATGTGGACACGCAAAAACTGGAGCATCTCTTCGAGTCCAGAGCCAAAGATCTAATGACTAAGGTGAGTGTGCGTTTTCGATAAAAATAACGGAACTTTCAATTTTGATTAACAGCCTGTTTGGGTGGAAACTGTGAAATGTTGTTCTTGCAACAATTTCCATATAGTTTTTGTGGTGATTTCGGTGGTTGGTTTTACATATATTTTCTTAAGTATTGAACTCTTTTTTGAAACCTTTATGTGTGAATAAACCAATACAATGAAATTTCTGTTTCTGTTTACTTTTCTATGTTTTATTTGTTGCAATCAAATGATATGCAATTACAAATTGAAAACAACACAATGTTGCTACATGCTACCCAACAACTTGTGTCTACTCCACCACATGTCAACGGATTTGTAATGGAACGAACTATATACTATATATGTACCTACTATGTTGAAAACAATGTCTTGAAATGCTTGCAATGAATGCAACTAAATTAAATTACAAAAAAAAAATATACATAAAATCAAAAATTATAAACCAAAATAAAATTATAATTCAAAAAAATTAAAAAACAAAAAAAAATATAGGAGGTGAGTGCAATGGTTTTTTTCTGATTTTGGTCCTTGTTTCTGCTAGTTTTGGTGTTGGTTTTTTATTATTGACTGCATTGCCTATCTCCACATTCTCCACAAGACACTACACTACTTCTTGTCGGCCTTCTACATATGTGTATGTTTGTATGTAATAGTTTTTGTTCTGCAAAGTTTTTTTTGATTTTCACAAATTACACTTGGTTTAGTGTCGCACATTCTCGGTCACTAAAACACCTAAATGTGTCTAATATTTTTTTGATTTTCTGTTTTTTTCTGTTGTGTTAATCTGATTTCTTAAACTTAAGTAGTTTTTATTTTGTTGTTCTATATTCAGCCCATATACAATATGATATCCTTCATTAATATATATATGAACCACCGGTTTCTCAATGTCTGAACAAGCCCATACGAATTGTTGTTGCTTTTATTATTAGCTAAATCTAAATCTGTGATTTACTGCTTATGATTGGGGTTCGCTTGTCACGAAAGTACTGATTACCACCTATTTATAAGTGGTCCTAATCAGTCATTGAGGAAATAGTTCGAAAAAATATATCATACTATATATACATGTATGTATAAATCACGTGCTTGTTTTAGCTTATAGTTTGATTTAGTTTAGAAAAAGCTAGATTTAGATTAGATAACGATAACGCAAGGTGATGAATTGAGATGCATTTTTAAATTTTTTTGAAGACTTTTTGTAGCAGAAAACTTTATTTTTATATACGATACATACATATATGTATGTAGTATGATATATTTAATTTGTTTATACTCATAGATATATTTTTAAAAAATATTTTTTCATGCAATTTTTTAAAAGCAAATTATTTCTATATTTTGTTACTTTTTCGTAAAAACTTAAAATTTTGAGGGTATCTTTATACAATTTTTAATAATAAAAGTAGTAAAATTTTTGTATTAAGTTTCTTTTGTTTTACACCCGATCTCGCCAGTGTTAAGAAAGGGTCCTCCACTATTGCACTGGATCATTAGAACACGAAAATTGGCAACATAGTGGCGAAAATTTGCAACTACCAAATAAGTGTTGGCATATTGTATGGAAAACTATAGACAGAACATGCAGAAAAATATGATAATGATCAGACCATATGTCTCTAAGTAATCACCTAAGCAAATTCTAAAAATGCTGTTTCGAGCAAAATGCATTTAAAACTGGACTGATTAACTGATTGAACTGAGTGGTTACATTAAGAAAGCTGTAACTCAAAAGCTTTTGAGATACTGATTTAAAAATTTATGATATTATTTTCAAATATAAAATAAAAATATTATTTTATAATTAAAAAATTTTGTATATTAAATTTACTAAAAATAATATTTATCATTTTCATAAAAAAAATTAAATTAAATAAAAATTTAGTATGTTATTTTTAAAGATATACACTATCAAAAAAAAAATATTTAAATTAATTTTATAAAATTTTAATAAAAAATATATTTATACTCTAAATCAGTATTTATTATTTCTATAAAAAGAAAATCTTCAATTGAACTGTTAACTGGAACAAAACTAAAATAATTTTGATTTTAGAAAATCAATATTAATTTTGTATTAAAAAAAGATGAAAAATATTTTATTCATGTTTAGCAAAAAATCTTCTTCAATCTGATTTAATTACTTTTAATATCGTCTTTAGGCGAGGTACAAGGTTTTTACAAAAAGTATCGCGAATGTTATATTTTCGCCGGCTACGTGCATTCGATTTTCGATAGTGTTGTTGTGTTATGTTGGTACGCAAATACCTTTTTTATGCTAATAAAGCCTTTTTGAATGTTTAGTAACAGTTTTCTTCAATTGAAGGGGTGTCGTATATCATGAGCTTTTGTAAAAGGCCCTTACCAAAGATCGTAGCACGGATTTGTAATGTACGACGCTACTTCAATCGAAGAAACCTGTTACTAAGTCAATTAGGAATCTGAAGTGCAAAGCAACACATTTATGGTGTCACAGCCAACGTATAGTATTCCTTAGACCTAGCTCTTGTGACTTATTTTGTTCCCAAAACTGAAGAGGTCCTTGAAAGGGGGACGCTACGCTACGTTTGAGAAGATAAACACTGAATCGAAGGAGGAGCTAAAAAGATCGCAAATTTTTTTTTTTTTAAATGCTGGTAGGATTAGAAAAAAAGCTGGAAGAGTTGCAGTATACCTGGCGGTGACTACTTTGAAACGGATATATACATACACACATATATATATATAGTATATGAATAAAAAAAATGTTAAGGAAATATAAAATTCGTGAAACCTTTTGAACAAACCTCGTATAGTACCCCACATAAATAAACAATATGTATTCAAGAGACTCCGGGCTCTCAAAATATTTCATGTTTTTAGGATTCCAATAGCTATGGAGGAACACGACGGTAATTTACTATAATATAATAGGTTCCTACATAAAGCTTCTGAAACAGCCATAGAATCTTTACCTTCAAACTAGCATTGGAAAGAGCATGACAAATATTTAAATCAATTGTAATATGTTATTGAACTCATTCAGTTTAATTTTCCTAAAATTACGCTAAGTTCTATTTTGCAGACGTGTAAGAGAAAAGGAGTGACTTGTATTAAAATATTTTCGAGAAGTTTCTAAGCCCTAGAAAATATTCTTGTATCAGAAAATTGCATTTTAAAATATAAATTTTTAAAACATATCTCTACAAGGCATTTCAAATTAAATCAAAAAGTAGCCAGGGTCAAACCAAGGCAAACCAGGGCAAATGAGATCATTAAAAAATCGTAGTATTATATCTAGAGGGCTTTACATACAACAATACCATTACTATCGCATTATTTTTCTTCACAAATGCTTCCACATAATTCCAATATTTTCAAAACTTCGCTTTCAACACCACAACAACACATTATGGTTTGGTACACAGTGTTATCGTTTGTCAAGCACAACTGTCTACATAACCTATGATTATAAATAAATACAGTAAAATCTTGTGTTCACCCAACTCTCGTTCATTCTCTCATTTTATGTTTACACTCTTCATTTTAATTGCTGAGCACTTTTATCGTTTTTATAATATTTCTAACGGTTGTTACATGACATATTCCAGAAACAACAAGAACTGAATAAAAGCAAAGAGATTATCGTATTGGATCATAAACGTTCGAATGCAATCAACATTGCGATGACCAAATTGCCACCACCGCGCGCTATCAAAGCGGCGATATTGAAAATGGACGCGACGGTGGTGACGCGCGAGGGCATCGATAAGCTATTGAATATGTTGCCAACCGATGAGGAACGCGGGAAAATACAAGAAGCGCAGGTATGGAAGCCAGTACATTGGAAAAAAGCCAGTACATTTTTAAAATACAGGGTGTTTAATTCGTTATTTTATCAACACTTATCATAAATTCTATAGAAATCTGTAATAAAAAATATTATATAGTTTTCTTTATTTTAGCTAAATTTATAAATATATGTATAAAATACGGGGTGTTTGATTTGGTATTTTATCATCACTCTTTAGAAATCAGCATTCAAAAATATTCTATAAAATTTTTTATTTTAATTGTATTTATAAAAATATGTATAAAATACAGGGTATCTCATTTGGAATATTATTCTCACTTGTCATACACTATACAAAATCAGTACTCAAAAATATTTATTTATATATATAACTTTACTTTTTAATAAAAAAATTTAATAAATACAAAAAGAAACACCCTATATATAACCGTTGCATTGATAAAATATTTTCTATTCCATTGAAAGCCTAATTCATCTAATATTTTCATTTATTTTCCTGTAGATGGCCAATCCCGAACTGCCTTTGGGTAGCGCCGAACAATTTCTACTCACATTGGCCTCCATTTCCGAGTTGGGGGCACGCTTAAAATTGTGGGCATTCCGCTTGGATTTCGATAATAGCGAAGTGAGTTAACAACCCACTATTCAATGAAAAAAATAATAAATACTAACAACAATTTTTTCTCACTCGATTTCTAGAAAGAAATTGCGGAGCCATTGATGGATCTGAAACAGGGTATCGAAATCCTACGCAATAATCGCACCTTCAAATGCATTCTGTCCACACTCCTATCTGTCGGAATATTTTTGAACGGTGCACCAGTTAAGGGTTTCCAGATCGAGTATTTGTCTAAGGTAAGTGCAAATTAACGGGGTACACATTGATCATGAAAGCTTATAAACAGCCCACAGTAGATATCAGGTTGTAAGTTGTACAGAATCTTATAAGTTGTTTTGGTAATAAAAAGCCTTCTGACGAGTATAAAAAATCTCTGTAATCTCTGTCTGTTATTAATTCTCGGAAACTGCAAGGTAGTCGAAGTTTATTTCATTCCAATATATTCTACACCGTTTCGACGAACGGACCTTCAATCCGACTCTTTATAGTCGCCACTAAGCACCAGGCACCTCAGAGAGAAATACTATAAGATCGAGGCTTCAAATAGGAAGGATAAAGATCCACACCTTCAATAAGGAGAGAATTTGTCTTAAATTTCTGTTGTAAGATAGTTTTGATTCTATATGTATGGATTTATATAGAACTCACAAATATAGAATCAAGACTATGTTAAAACAGAAGTTTTAGAAAACTTTTAAGACCCTTAATCTTTAAGGACCTACCGTTTCGTGAACTCAAAACAAAAATTACCGATTTCAAATACTGATATACTTCATTCTAACCTTCTGACTTCTACCTCTCGACGACGGAACTTCATAATTTTATTATTGTACTTTGAGCCTTCTGTGTATTTTCGTCTGCTAGACAAACGAAAATATCACTTATGAAATTAAAGGATATCCATTTTCATTAATCTCGTCAACTAGTACTAAACTCTTTATTACACAGGTACCTGAGGTCAAAGATACCGTACACAAACATTCGCTGCTACATCACTTGTGCCACATGGTAATGGAATCGTCGCCAGATACGACAGATCTGTACTCGGAAATCGGACCAATTACGCGCGCTTCTAAGGCGGACTTTTCCGATTTGGCACACAACCTAAGTCAATTAGAGACTGAATGCAAGGCGTCTTGGGACCGACTCAAGCTGATTGCCAAACACGATTGTCCACCACAGCTGAAGCAGAAGTTAGTCGACTTCCTAGCCGATTGCGCAGAGCGCATTATCATACTACAGATCGTGCATCGACGTGTGATCAACAGGTGGGTTGACTTTTCAAGAGAGAATTAGTGGTTGTAAAAAATAATAAAATTATTTTGTGTTATAGATACCGCAAGTTCCTGCTGTGGCTGGGTGCGCCACAACACACCATCTCCGAATCGAAGCCCAATGAATTCTGTCGCATTTTGTCGGAATTCGCGCTGGAATATCGCACGACACGCGAACGCGTACAACAACAGCTGGAGAAGAAGGCGAACCATCGCGAACGCAATAAGACGCGTGGCAAGCTCATTATCGATATGGCCAAATTCAAAACCAAAGAAGATCGCGCTGACGCCGAGTTGAAGTAGGGAATTTTTTTTATGCAAATTTAGATTTTAATCCAAATTTTCTTAAATTTCCGAACAGGGAGCTGCTCGGCTCTGCCAGCGCGGATACGCCCGACGCCAGTGGCACACTGACATGGCGTCGCCGACGTGCCGAACAGCTGCGCTCGCCCATCACACGACAGAGCGAGGAGAATTTCACCGATGGCGATGACGAGATACTGGAATCGTTGGTGAAGACTGCGACCAAAGCGCCGGGTACACGTACCACGCCGCGCGAACGGAAGCGCACACGCCATGCTGATCGCAAATCATGTAAGTTTGGAATTTATGCTCTCGTTCATATCTAGTTAGTAGGTAATGTGGTGATAGAAGGTGTGGTGAATTTGGAAATTTGCGTGAATTCATTGATTAACACACAGTTCGTTTTTCACTAGCGTACAAATCGACTATGTAAACGCGCCTACACGACAATTAGCGAGTTACAAAAACACATGCAAACACATCAGCGCATTTACTTACACACAGACACTCTATGTGTCTTAAAAATTTTAAAATTAAAATAGCAAAAATATTATTAATCACACCAAAAAAATTTAAAATTTAATTTTAATTTTCCGTTAATGGTTTTTTGGTTTGTTTACTGGTGTAAAAAAAATTGAAAATTTTTGTAATGACATTCATGACATAAAATTCACAGTTATACTATTTTGTAAATATACAAAACTATTATAAATTAACCAAAAATATTTTCAGTACTTAATATTAATTAATTTAACCTACTTAAATAAGTTTATCTAAAACAAATGTGTATTATTTTATTTTATTAATTTCATATGATCCAACAAAAATAAAAATATATCTTCATACACTTAAAATTGGGTTAACATTGGAACTCGTTATGTACCTGTAACTCATCTTTTAATCTCTCATTACAAAATAAAAATAATTTATGTAATTAAATAAATCATAACAAAACCAAAAATTACCAAAATCGTCAAAACCCAACTCGCTAAACACGTTCGTTTCGCGCTTTGTTGGCTGCAGTGAAGCGGTCGCGCACGCGCGAAGGATTCACAGTTGAACGCGCACCATCGCCATAGAAAGATCGCTGACATAGCACCGTTATAACGGCCAAATTGGTTAGTGTAATTGTTTTGTTGTTGGCGATAGCCAACGTTTAGTGAAGTTTTTGATTTTTGAAAGACATTTTAAATGCATTTTGAAAGTTTTTGAATGTTGCCAACTAAAAATCATAAAAAACTTGCATGAAACAATAAAACAATAATGAAAAATAATAATAAATAAAAACTAAAATAAAGACATAAATTGCTTGTTACTAACATTAATATTAAATTTATCGTAAAAAGACCGTTATAAGATTAAAGATTCAAAAAGCTATATACATACATAGGTTATACTATAATATATATTTTTGAAATAATATGACAGACAACACATTACTAATTTCTATATTAATGCACGACTTGACTAACCCAAAGATTTTAAAACAAGAAAGAACGTTAACTTCGTTTGCACTGAAGCTGTAATACCCTACATAAATAAAAAAGAACTCTCATATGAACTTAATTTGAGCGGCCAGTTTGTATGGCAACTATAAGCTATAGTGATCCGATTGCAACAACTTCTTCGGAGATTGCATCGTTGACTTGGTCAATATCCCATGTCAAGTTTCTTGAAGACTTTTCGTGCAGGATTTCAGAGCGATAACTTAAAAACTGCGGTTTTAGTTCGGCATGGGTAGTTTTTGATGCCAACATAACCCAGAATATTATATAAAGTTGTCCGTATACCAACTACCAAGTCATTAAACCAACTGGTATAAATTACATATGCCGACATAATCAAAAATATAGAGATTAAACCATTTGGTATAAATTGCTTAAGCTGAAATAATCAAAATATAACAGATTGTCAAGCGATTATACCAATTAGTATTAGTTGATAAACTAACTGGTATAAATGGCATACACTGAGGTCCAAAATATATATATTAGCAACTGGTATAAATTACACAATCTGAAAATTTTACATATTACCTAGCGATTATGCCAACTGGTATAAATTGCATAAGCTGACACAATCAAAGTTATCAGATTACCAAGTGATTACATAAGCTGAAATAATTAAAGTATTACACATTACCAAGCGATTATACAAATTGGTATAAGGTATATACGCTGATGAACTAACTGGTATAAATGGCATATCCTGACACAACCAGAAAGATATATATTACCAATCAAATATACCAACTGGTATAAATTTCTTAAGCTGACATAATTAAAATTATCAATTTACCAAGCGATTATACCAATTTGTATACATTTCATAAGCTGGCATAATTAAAAATATACATATTGCGTATATTACCAAGCGCATATAACTAACTGGTATAAATTACAAAAACGGAAGTAATGAAAATATTACAGATTACCGATTATACCAACTGGTATAAATTACACAAACTGCAATAATCAAAAAGATATAGGTTACCAAGCGATTACACTACCTTAAAAATATATCTATTTTCCCTCTAGTATTGAATTCATCTGGAAAATTTCTCTGTGGTTCCACTGAAAAGTTCTAAAAAAGAGAGCATCATGCGTTACGAAAAGTGTCGAATTGAAGACGGCTAATAATAAGTTTAAGTTACAGTAGAGGCCCGCTAATCCGGACATGGCCTAATCCGGATTCCACTGTAATCCGGACAGGGTTAAAAAACTCAAAATTTCTATTATGTCCCTTGTAATCCGGACCGACATTCTCTATCAGTATTCTCTAATCCGGCTCACATGTTTATTATTCACTACATTCGCTTTTATGCTTTATTGGTTTAAGTTTTTTTTGTTTGTTTGGAACATGTGTATTATTTGTTATAATAAACAAACAGAAATTTATAAAAAAATTTTCATAATACATAGTTCTGATACATTTGTACATATGTCTTTGGTGATCCGGATTTCCTTATATTCCGGATAGGGGCCGGTTTTAATTGATCCGGATTAGCGGGCCTCTACTGTACTAACATATTTCACCCTACACTTTATAAGTTATATTTTATCATAACCGTTTTACACAATACTGACTAAAAATTATATGAAAACGTTTTCGTGCCTTACTTTGTATAAATGTATTTAATAACTTCCATTTTTGCTTGATTAACATACGCATCTGCTCACATATTTGCACTCCACTCTTACTTGTGAACACATACTAATTTCACAACTCTCTTTACAGTGCGTCGAACGCTTAAGAACGGCCTAACGGAAGAGGAGAAACAACATGTTGCGGCCCTAATAAAAACCTATTAGCATTCTAAGTAGTAGTCAAATGTAGTAGACAACGTCCAGAGACTTTTTAGCGTTAGAGAGTCATAGAGAAAAGGCTAAACTATGAAACAGACTGAACAGCGTGTGAAAAGCAGATGATGAAAAAGATAAAGAAACGACAGAAAATGATTTTCTTATTGATTTTATTTTGGACGATCTCAAGCGTTACCAGTGAGTTATGAGCAAAGCAAAGACGCCGCTGAATTCGAAGAAAGGGAAACTAGTGCCTTGGATAGTGCGTGAAACGAATGATGAAACGAATGGGAGAGCTGAAAGCTTCTATCGATACATATACACATATACAATATAAATTTTAAGTGAAGCTTTGGGAAGCGAGCGCATTGCACTTTTGGTGTGGAGAGAGTGCGTTGAACTTTACAATGGGGTTGCTAATGAATTGGCAAATAAAAGATGTTGAAGAAACAAGTGAAAAATAGTTAACTGCAACGCTGTAAAATATATACCCCACACAATGTAAAATGTAGAAAACAGACAAGCGAATTCAGTTAAAAGGGAAAAGAAACAAAGTATAAATAATTATGCTAACGAATATGCGAAAAGTGTTATTGTATTATATTTTTTTTTTAATTTTATTTTTATCAAAATTTTGATTTTCTTTTAAAAAAATTTAAAAAAATATATTTTCTTACAATGAAAATTTACTATGTTTTTTTTTTTTTATTTAAAAAATATTATTTAATTTTTATTTCAAAACGAAGATAAATACTTATATGTTTATACTCTGTTTTAAAAAACGAATTTTTGAAATCATAAATTTGTATAATTTTTTATAAAAAAATTGCATTGTAAAATTTTTATATTTTATTTTGTTTATTGTTAAATAAAGTATTCAAAATCTTGTTATAACGCTACAATCATATACATACAATTAAACTATAATATATTATTGGAAAAGTCTAACAAAAATTATTATTATTAAAAATTTTGCTGAATTAAAAAAAAAAAAATTGTAAAAAATTATCTTAAAATAGGTAACACAAAAAAAAAAGCAAGAAATTATTATTATTATAATTATAAATATAATTGAAAAATGTGAATTGAAAACGTTTCAAAACCAAGTTTTAAAAAGTTTTAAAAAATATGTGCTTTTAATTTATTATTTTATATTTAGTATACTGCAACTGTAATCGATAACTTAGTTTAAAAGAAAAACCTTAATAAATATCAAAAAGAAATTGTTGAAATAAATACCAGTCTGTTTTTGTTATTATTAGATATTACGTAACGTTATTATACTTTTTTTCTAATGGTGGGGGTATAGTACAATTATTGATCAATAGCACCTTTTCATAAGTTGTGCGATCTCCTCAACTTATTTATCACCAATGAACCTCAAAACTAATCTAACCTAACCGAATCGGAAATAACGAAAGAACTACTTCGAAGAACTTGTTCGAGGAATTTTTAAAAGATTTTTGTTTGAAAATTTAGTATGATAACTTGCATGACAAAATGTCTCATAAAGAATATAACTAGGTCTGCGATCTTTACTTTGCGATATCCTGTAAAATACTATAAAAAGTATGAAAAATAATAACCAAACTGATGTTACTAAATATCACAATATCAACTGTGGGCGTTGTCTAAGAAAAATAGCAGAAAAGCAAGATTTTGTCTGAGATTCTTCACTGCACGAAAACCACCAGATGTAATACATTAATGCCAACGATATTTAGAGTCCTCGAAACACTTTTTGAGATGACCTTCAGCGAATTTTATTTTATCTCTTCGAACGACTGAAAACGGGTTTCACGGAGCGGCATTTTACTTTTTTTGCTTTAAATTCCGTCACAATCTTGGTAATTGTTCTTGCACAATTCCGGCCGTTTAGAAATCCTTGTTGACCGTCTGTCCCTAAGTAACAAATTCATGATGCACCAAACCAAGAATATCGAAAAAGCAATGAGCATCACCTTGATTTTTTTACCTCCATCCCGATGATTGTTGACTTGTTTGCATGTCAAACTCATAAGCCCATGCCTTATCGGCAGTTATAATGCTCTCCATGAATGTGGGGTCGAAATTCGCACGGTCAAGCATGTCAAAAAAAAACTGTTTACAGTACTCTTTTTGAAATAAAGTTTAGCTTTATCGGGACGAGTCGAGCTATAACACGTTTCATACCCAATAATATCCATCAAAATCATTCGAACGGACTCGTCAGAGATGTCGAGCTCTCTTGCCATCTCTCTAGCACTTGCCTGACGATTTTTAAACACCATATCTTTCCTTCTCTTTTTTAATATTTTCATCAATTCAATAGGTCTAAAGTCGTCCAGAACGAGAAATGTCTTCAACGATCTCTCAACCGTCTTTAAGGGCTTTGTACCACACGTAAGCTTGTGTTTTTGATAAAACTGATTGACCGTAAGTCTTTTCTAACATTTGCTACGATGCCGCACATGAAATTTGGTTAGAAATACAAAATTTTAGACAAATTCTTTGTTCGATATTTTTATCCATTTTAAAAATCACAATGCACTACTGAGGTGTACCGAATTAAGTATGTAGCTACTGTAAATAAACTGGTTGACAGATCGCACTCATATTTGGCATAGTAATTAAGGACAGCCCTACCAATCAAGCAAAATATATTTTTTGAAATATCATTTAACCGGGAATTTAAATTACAATTTACGTGACCATTTTTGTCACAATGTATAATACAATGATTACCAGTAGGCTCCATAGTAGAAATAAATTACCTGCATTGGTTTAAGGAGACAATTTCCTTGCTTGATTGATTTGTTGGTTGAAAAAGGAGGTGAAATGCTACATAGTGGAAACCATTTACACCTTATCCGGCAATTCAGTGCACTCGGTAAAACAACTGACTATTTTTCCATTAAATTGGAGCATTGTTAGCTATAGAAATTATCCCGTTTCAACCGCCTAATAACTGGGCATTCGCAAAGGAAATGGTGCAGTGTCTCATCATCACCCGTGCTTTCTCACCACTCCGTCGAATCCACTTTGCTAGTTTTCTGAAGATGATTTCTAGGGCGAAGAAGAAGAATATTTCTTAGGCGTAACTGATTGTAATGCTACAATGTTTCTAAGTTCCCTCTTGTCTAGGAGTATAAGCTTTTTAGTATGTCCACCATCAACACTAGCACAAATAACATTGTGGTATGTCCGGTGTTGCCAGTGTTCCAAGACCTCTAGGGTTCGTTGCTTTACGCAACTTTTAAAGGAGTTGAATGATCAAGGGCGGTTTAAGGGGAACTAATTTCTGGGGCTACCCGGAGTAAACTAACGCGCCCGTAACATAGTAATACTTAGTTTAGACGCTACGGATAACCATAATTGCCATTTGGCTATCCACTAGAAAGTGTATGAAATTGCCCACTTGGCCCTTTCTGTTATACCTTCTGAGTTTGGATTGTTCCAAATTTCCCCCTTTGATCCGTCGGTGAATATATGGATCATGACACTCTCGTTTATAGAGCTATTGATCCAATCTTCTCGGTAGTGAAATGAAGGCGTTCTGTTTAAATCCTCAGGAATCTCATTTACTCGGTTGAATTTCCAATTAAGCCCGATTTCATTAAGAAGATTGGTTATGCTCGCGGAGAAGACGAACTTAGCATTATAAATATATTTCATTTATGTACTATGTATTGGCCGGATATCGAAGAGAGTCTCGAGAGACTTTGATGGTGTTTCAATGCACCCGTAATCTCCAGCAAGTATGTATGTCCGTTGCAGCTGCTCCAGCGATCTAAAGCGGCACTTTTAATGTCATGCAACATACCAACGCAGTATTGGATAAAGTCAATACAGCATATGGGGTATCCAACACCACTTTGGGGCAATGAATCACAAATTCGAAGGGATGTTTTCAATGTGTTCTCTTGCGCTTAGTTTCTTATATAGCACAATCCCAAGACAGAATTCGAAGTGCAATAGTTCCACCCCCTTAAAGAGTTTGAATATAATTATGAAATTTTTTCCCTTCCTTTAAAGAGAGATATTTCAGTTTTCTCCGGATTAATGGCCTCCAATGCAAGCATTTGACTCCGATCGTTCAGTTTGTATGGAAGCTATATGCTATAGTTGACGGATCTGAACAGTTTCTTCGGAGATTACATTACTATCTTAGAAAATAACCTGTGCCAACTTTTGTGAAGATACATTGTCAAATGTGAAAGTTTTCCCTACAAGAACTTGATTCCGATCGTTCAGTTTGTATGGCAGCTATTAATTATAGTGGTCCGATATCGGCAGTTCCGACAAATGAGCAGCAGAGAACGTATAATATAGAGAAGGTTCAACTACGGACAAGCGTGTGAACTGTCAAGAGCCATGAATTTTCTATTAGTGGATTTCACCACTTTTGGCTCGGCAGGAGAAATTTTAACAGAAATGAGTGAACAGAGCTGAGCATTGAATGAAAATTATGCTCAGAAATATACATTGCTTTTACAGACTCATGTTGGCCTTTTGGCTTATATTTTTATACGTTTACATGCTATCATATCAATTGATATGAATATAATTTTGCGAATTTTTGTGAATTCATGCAAAATTGATAACATTATTATTAAATCATGCTATTTTCATGGTAATATTTGTAGTTAATGGGCAAATGAGCTACTTTTTAAACATTCCTTATCTTTGATAATATTATATAATTTCGTATGCATGTATATATGCTATATACATACATGAAATATTATCGTAATATCCTAAAAACATAATATATTATTACCATAATAATATATGAAATCATACCTCTTATCATTTAAAACTTTCATACACATCTATCCTGCAGATATGTATGTATGCAAGTACAAATCAATTTCAAATCAAAATATTATCATTTATCAGTAATATAAAAAGCGCGCGCTTCTCTATATTTACGTACACACATATGTATGTATGTATGTGCGCAGACATTCTCACACAAATAATATATGTATGCGTACGCATGTAAATCAAAAAATACAAACATTCTTCTGAAAAAATAACAATAGTCTCAAAAATCATCATACATACTTACAATATGAGTACACATGTAAATATGTGCGTATGACATTCCACACAAACAATGCATACACAACATACATACTCACATGCGTTCACATGTGGATATGTCACCCGCAAAAATTACAAATATTGTTTTACAAAACCACCAATCGTTTGAAAAAGTATCAGAAACCAATATGGCAGCCAAATTGCCGACGTCAAAATTTATAGTAAATTTCCCAACAACAAAATTTTCATTCATGAACGCAAACGTACTTTCAAAAAGCATATTCGATTCATTCATAAAAGCAGACGCCATTACATCTCCCCGAGCATGCCTTGCCTACAAGCGTATTTTCGCGACGATTTCAAAAGCTAAAATTCATAAATTGAATATATTTCTGAAGTTGGAAATGGAAAAAGTCACAACCCCGCAAATATAAGTATTAAAAAATATTAGAATAAAATAGACAACATAGTTTATTTGTCGAATTTCAAGTCTAGAAATTTTTCAAAGAAAATATTCAATATTCTTCTAATTTTTGTGTACAGTCAATCCCGGTTAAGTAGTACTCCGCTTAAATGAAAATCATCCCTCTTAACTGCCTATGTCTTGCTGCATCTCACGGTTTGTTTTTTGAAAAACATAGAAATTATTGTTTTAAGTACCACTCGCTTAAGTATACCTATCCGCACTCGCTTATGTACCATATTATATTTTTATTTTTAACAAACCAAAAAATTCGGTATCTTTGACTGTGGCACATAACCGGGATTGACTGTATTTGTCAAGGAATGTGAAAAATATTTTGTAATTCTGAAATATTTTTTCGCAGCTGCGTCGATATGTATGCAAGCTCACGCACAAACATACATATGTATTTACGTTGGTTTGTTGGCGGAGCTGTACAGCGGCAAGGGAAGCGGTGACAAACGGCGGCCATTCGTTAATTTTTTTCGGTACAGCTCATTGGTTGTCCGTGACAACGGAGTTTTTGTATGAAACAATGGTTGTATATATTTACAAACAGAGTTGTGTGTAGACAAATGTGCAAACATTATGCGAGAATGATTGTTTCAAATTTCTTTACATGAACACAAAATTACATACATAAGTATGTGAATATGTGAACTTTATGCGTACGGTTTTTTAAAATATGTTTACATGCACACATATGTAATTATATGCATATGACTTTTAAGATTTTATCAAAACGGGATTTTATCAAAAAAATTTTATCATTACGGGTATGGTTTTTAAAAATCTGTTTATATGTACATACATATAATTACAACCATATGCGAATATGTGCGTCGGCTTGGTCTTCAAAATGTTATCAAAACCTCTAATGCCCAATATACATAGTATGTACATGTATCTACCTACATATGTATATTTATTTAGGTAATAATGGAAATATGACTTTATCATAAATTCCAACAGATTTAATGGAATTTATCATTCAATAGGTCAAATTACGAATACATATGTATGTATGTACATAGATAAGTTTGTTATCAAATACATATGTATATGGAGAATATCTGTAAATGATATCCATAGTCGTTTGCGCATTGTAAACACGCGAATCTGTAAGCGTACATTTGTAAACATTGAAATTAGCATCACTTTTCTCATTTATCAATGAAAATGCTCAATTCTGCTATTTTCGACCCCTTCATGTTAAATATTGGTGAAATCCGCTAATAATATTTTTGTGGTGAAATCCACTAATAGAAAACTCAACCCCTCCAAAAACAGGAACGTGATGACAATCGGCACGCCATGAACCTTCTCTATATTATACGTTCTCTGTGAGCAGCTTCTTGAAGAGAAAATGACGTTTACAAAATTTCAAAACGATATCTTAAAAACTGAGGGTCTAGTTAGCATATATACAGACAGACGGACGGACAGAAAGACAGACGGACATGGCTAAATCGACTCAGCTCAACTTACTGATCATTTATATATATACTTTATAGGGTCTCCGACGCTCCCTTCTAGGTGTTACAAGCTTCGTGGCAAACTTAATATACCCTGTTCAGGGTATAAAAACTTCCATTAAATGTTGGTCTCGTATGTTCGAAATAACAATCGAAAAATAATATAAAAACCATATTACAGATCAATAGTTTCTTTGACAGTCCAAGGTTTTAATTACTAAGTTTACGTTTTAGCTTAAGTTATGTTTAACTTATAGAGCCTTTCTGAAAAAACTTCATTATAATAGACTGCTGGAAAAATTTAGACCATTTTATACCATGAACTTCAACTAATCACCGAAAATCTCGAATGAGATGATAAAGGATCAAAATTAAATCAGATAAGTATAAAATATATATTTCCTTAGAATTATGAGGTCTTACTGTTGACATATGACAATCAGAAACATTCTCCGGCATTGAAACTTTAAGTTAACAAAACCTAATCCCTCAATACAAAACCAGCCACAATAAAGATAAATAAGCAGACACAACCAAGAAAGTATGAGCCTATCCGCAATAAATACCCAAATATTCTTTTTAATTTTATTCAAAATACAAAAACAATTTAATTAAGTAATAAATAACATCAACTTAAACTAATTAGAAACCATTTGTACATGGCTGCTGCACAAAATCCAAGCAGAAGCCGCGGTTGTCAACATCTGTAGGCGCTTCGACTCCATCCGTATGGAAGTACAAGCGAAAAGGACGCACACTCGCTGTAATTTTATTCAATATAATACTAACCTTACAGCCACTTTAACTACAGTCAAGACTTACATTGCACGGTACGTTGAATGGTGCCCACTTCTGCGCTGAAAGTGCCGCCACAGACGCGATCCTCACAGGCAGCCAATGGTGGAATGCGATCCACCGAACGCATGCAGCCGATGAGCAGCCAATCGTTGATACATGTGTTCTGGGTTACTTGAGTGCCACCACCGACCATAGAACCGGTGGGATTGTTTGAGTTGCCGGAGATGGTAAAGGAGCGTGAGCGGTTGTTTTCTAAGGAATATACATGTAGTATATAGTGGATCGGAAATACCGTCTCAGTTCCTACTCACCAGTATCCGGACAAGCATTATACTGTATGCTACAAAAATTACGCTCGGCACGTATACAAATACTATAGTCCTGATTAGAGAGCTGTCGCCCCGTTACCGTATTGAAATTGAAACTTCGTACACGCCCACTAATACCGGTGTAGTACTGCAGACAACCATGATCGGCACGACTCAAACTACCGCAGTGTATTTGCGTAACTCGTATACGCCAGATTCGTGAGAAAGTGCCACTCGTTATAACGGAGAGCACGATGGCGTTACTTTGACCCAAACCGGCGTCAATGTACACTGCCAAGAGAGGATTATCTTCCAAATATTTGTAACAACAAAGTTATATGCTTTCTTACTGTGATCGCCTGCGGAGGCTCCACAAATTGTTGGTATCGGACTGCCGCCGGATACGAGTAGCTGATCCTGATTGCAGACATGGTTCAGCGCTTCGGGTGGTGCAATGGAAAACATATCTAAATCGAGTCTGGAAAGTAGTTTGTTAGATCAAAAGTAAACTGTCTTTAAGAAACTTGCTGTTCTAACCTCAACTGACACACGTCTGGATGTATTTTCTGTACCGTCACTTGGCAGCTGCCAGTACCATCGTAGACATCTGGATGGTTGGGGTTGACAAAATAGGTGGAGTTCTCGCGTATAACACCACCGCAAGTTTGTAGAACTGAAAATTTTAAAATATTTAAATTCGATGTCTGGAATGTGGAACTCATTTTGAAAGTGCTCTGCATATGGAAAATGTGATGATGGTAAAATTTTTATTTACAAACACAACACAATCCATAACCGCCCGCGCAGGGTCCAGCTGGTATGCCAGCGCGTAGCAGACACTCCTTCTGCGGTATGCAATTGCCCTGTTCTCCAGATGATGCCGTACAGGTACCACTGCCAACGGGAACCACACTAAATATTGGCAAAACTATAAGTTCGAAATAAAATATAAAAAGATATGAGGATATAAGTTCAAAGTGATTTAAAATAGGTAAACACTAGTATTTTAAATTGTGAACTAAATTGTGGAAACAGTAGCTTATTCGACTAGAATATCGAAAATCCTTATATACTTCGAAGCTAATAAACTGAACACCACATCACATAAATGTCAAAGGTGCTCTCTTAATTTATTAAGATTTTCCGTACATTGACCGTTATTTTCAGCATAAAGTCAGCTTTAAGACGCGTCGTCGAAATATTCAGTATTTTGTGGCAAAGAAAGATATAACTCGGTTCAGAACTGCAACAGACAGTATTTGTGTGATTTTCTTTTACTTTCATTTCATATTACCATAATTGTGATATATAGTATTTAAGGGAAATCTTGAGACCCAGAATTCATTATTGGATAATAATAATAGATCATGTCCGTGGTGAAGAAAATATAGTAGCCGTGGCTGAGAGAATACACGAAGACCGTGGAGAGTTTATTCGGCGCCGATTCGAACTTGGAATGCCGGTTCGGTAAAAAAAATCCATTACTTTTCAAATAGATAACTAAGTAATTTATATCTCGCGTTTTATAAGTACGATCGGTTTTTTACATGCTTTAAAATAAGTCTTGATACTGTAACAGCTAATCATGCGCAATTTTGACTTCGCTCTTCGATGCACTACTCCCTGGCTAAATGTCGAAAAAAAAAACGATAAAACAATGGAAATCGTCGATACCGACGACATAAAGGGTGTTCTTTGGTCAGGTATATCACGACGTTCGGTCTTTGAACATGTATCCTCTTATAGCCAAAAACATCCGCTTGAAGGCGAGCTAAAGTGAGAAGATGAAACATCCCCTCCCCAGGATTGGGCCCGTCGCTTTGATTTAATCTCCGAAGAAATTGTACAGATCGGATCACTATAGCATATAGCTGCCACACAAACTGAACTATCGGAATCAAGTTCTTCTAGGAAATCATTTGTATTTATGAAGGGTATTATAGCTGCGGTGAAGCCGAAACTAAAGTTTGTTTCAGGGTTAAAATAAGGTAGCACCGATATTTTTTTATTAATACAGTTCAGTCCTGCGATTCTAATAAATACTATATAATATTTTCAATCACAATGTGAGAATCTTTTGACACAAACGTACACCTAGGATCACGAGCAGCCACAGCCGGCATCCACTTGCTACCGAATATGATATCCTTCCACGAACTGCCCTCTTGGACTTTGCAGGAATTTTGCGTGAGAGTAAATGTGAACAAAACGAATTTGAAAACGATTCTTATGTTTAACCCGCACGACAGTTTGTGTTGTTGTTGGCACATTTTAATGGAATTTTTTTTTAATTTTATTTATTATTTATTGCTTCTGGTGATGAACCACTCTGCAGGGCCACTGAAACCGCACTGACGCGCCTGCGCCTTAACTGCCTCAATTTATGAACGTGAGAAACACAGTGTTGCCAAATGTCACAATCACAGAGTGCCAGAGAAACGGTTTAATGACCGTCAACGGTGCAGATTAAATGAATTTGATAATTACAAAAAGTCCAATCCACCTTCCATGCAACAAACACACCATGGTGGCTGGTGGGTGTTAGCAGCAACACTTGGTGACAATGCGCCGATGAATGCGCTGATGGCACACGGTTGTTGACTGCAGTCGCATGTACATGTGTGCAGATGTGTGTGGCATATAATAATTGAAATATTTACTATATATTTGTGGGTGGTTTGAAGAGAGTTTAACACTTGGTAAACTTGAACAATTACCAACTAATTTGTTGTTGATGTTGTAAAGCAATTAGTTGCGCTACAATTAGTTGGTAGCATTGGCGAACAGCTATTAATATTTAAATACATATATGTATATATGCGAATGTGTGTACTATTCATGTTTATACAAATACTGTTATTATCTTCGTTGAATATTTTATGTGCAGGGTTGCCAAATATTGTTCACAGCTGCAATTATTTGATGAATATAGAGTCCTCAGTTCCGTTTGTCAAGCGTCTCTTTTGCGACATTTTGAACGAGTTTAGAGCATTGACACGCTCAAATTTTCAACGGATGAGACCGAGTCATATTTGTTCATACCATCTTAGCTATTGGCATTTATTTTTTCTAACATTAAATGTAACGGTGATATAAAAGGAATTATTTTCATAAAAATATTGAAAAGAGAGAGATCATCCTTCAAATAGATAGTACGAACTCCCTCACTTTAATGCTTCGTAGAATAGAATTGTGGCACTTAAACATTTTTTTATTCCTCTGATAAAGAAGAAACGTCATGGTGGTCGATTTTGACAGCAGAAAAGATATTTGTGGCTATCGAGTGAAAAACTATCCAACATTCTGTCCAATTCACGTTGTAATCTGAATAGGATATACTAAGCTTGCTACGAAGTTTGTTCCACCCTACAATACAAGGTCTGTCGCAAAAGAAACAGAACTTTTTAAATATAACTGTTTCTGGTGGCGCCACCTATTGGTGGGCATATGAAATAAAAAGTTTGATCTCTTGTTGACATTTCGTAAAATTTTAAGACAATTGGATAACTACAATCGATGTTATCGATCAAAAAGTAACAGCAGCTTTCGGTCATCGGTCGTAAAATGCAAAGAGCAAATATTAAATTTTGTTTTAAACTTGGGAAAACGTTTACTGAAACATTTCAAAAGATAAAAAGTTTATGGTGATCAGTGCCTATCCCATAGTAATGTGCATGAGTCGTTTAAGCGATTCCAAGAAGGTCGTGAGGACCTCTATGACGATCAGAAGTCGGTCGTCTTCAGAAGTCAAAAATAAAGACAATGTTGATTTGTTTTTACGATTCCGAGAGTTCGTCCCACCTGACCAAACGATTAATGATGTTTTACCTTGGTATTATGAAGCGTCTTTTGTTACGCATTCGTCGTGCTCGACCACAATACCGTAAGGCAGGGTCCTGGCGCCTGTTGCACGATAATGCGCCGTGTCATCGGTCGACGCTTGTCACTGATTTTTTGACAAAAAACTCCATATTAACCATTAATCACTCACCCTACTCACTTGATCTGGCACACTGTGATTTTTACCTATTTGGAAAACTTCATTTGCCCATGAAAGGACACTGGTTTCAGGACATTTCAGCTATCCAAAAGGCGACGACCGATATTCTCAAGAGCCTTCCGAAAAATGACCTTAAACACTCATTTGAAATGCTAATTGACCGGGCTAAACGCTGTATCGAGGCACAAGGAAACTACTTTGAATAAAAAAATATAACTTTTGAGAAATACTAATTTTTTGTTGTTTTTTTAACAGTCTTGTTTCTTTTGCGACAGACCTTGTATATACATATGTATATATAGGTGATCCAAGTAGAGGTACTTTTTTCACTAACCTGTTTTTGACAGTTCACGCGTGAGTCGTGCCAAGCTGCCATGTAATTTTTGTATTGTTTGGAATTTCATCATGGAAAGACTTACGTCGGAATAACGTTTACAATTCGTTCAACTTTATTACGAAAAATCACGATATGTAAAGAATATGTTTCGTGAGCTACGGTGACCTTATGGTCAACATAATCGGCCCACTCACGCGTACTATTCGCAACACCATCAACCATCTTGAGACCCTTCATTCATTATTGGATAATATTCGACGGAATAGACCACGTCCAGTACGTACTGAAGAAAATGTAGCAGCCTTAGCTGAGAATGTACACAAAGACCGTGGAGAGTCGTTTCGGCGCCCTTCCCAGCAACATATGAAACGGCTTGGCACGTTTTATGTCGGGATTTTAAATCAAAATATTAAAAAGTGCAGCCTATGTGTACAGCTCTATGGGCTTCCAAGAACATCCGACGTCTTCGAGAAAATTTTATTCAGCGATGAGGCAGATTTCTGGCTCAATGTATGTTAACAACCAAAATTGCCGCAATTGGGGCGAAGAGCAATCTGTAGAGATTCAACAGCTGGTATTTCATTGAAAAAAAAAAAACGGTTTGGAGTGGTTTGTAGGAATCATCGGTCCATATGAATTCTTCAGGAATGATACCGGTGAGAACGTAGCCGTCAAAAGCGACCGTTATCGTGTCATTTTAACCCACTATTTCATACCTGAATTGAAGCTCGTGATCTCGGCGACATTTGGTTTCAACAAGGCCCAAGGCTAATTTCAAGTCTTGGTTCAGTCTAAAGTCTATGCGGACAATCCTGTTTCGATTCGCCAGTTACTAGTCGAAATGCTTGAACGACTCATCGAAAATCGGACTCAACGGATAAATCATCTGAGACGTTTGTAGTAGATGCCATCATTTGAACAAGATAATTAAAAAAAATAAATGCCAAAGAATGTTCTTTCGAATGATAATAAACATTCCGCACTAAATTTGAAGTTTCTGTGTTTTTACGTTAAAAAAATAAGGAACTTGAAATGGATCACCCTTTTTATTTTATCAATCAGCAATTATTATATTGTTCCAAAAAAAAAGATAGCTGGATAGGAAAGTCTGAAGAAAGTTGACCATGGAACACACTTCCTCATGTTTTAAAATATTTTATCTTGCCTGCATAGAGAAGATATCTTCGACACAGGTCATTATTTCTTAGTGTGGGAAAGTTTTAAGAAATAGTTTAAGGATGAAGAGAAATAAACACCACATATAATTCTTCTCCAGATCCACTTCATACATATTAGCCCCAATATTACTAAAATTTGTATATATTAGTCCTAAGCCATGGAACTCAGTATTTCACTTTTGCAACAGTTGGCAACCATAAATTCTGTTTTAAATGCACCAGTTGAATTATTGTGTTATTTAGATTAACATAAATATGAGGTAACAACGCGTTACGCTTTGTAAGAGATTTGTCAATGTCATTTCGCTTTAATTCCGGTGGAAATGCTAGTGTCACCTACAAACATACACCAGGGCATATAAGTACATATCTGTAATAACAAAAATGTGTGTGCTTGCAACAATTGTTTATTCAGCTTAAAGCCAAGCATTTTGTCAACACCTGTCACAACAACATTTCCTGGTGACAATAATCGCTGCATGACAACAACACTTTGGCAATTCCCACAATTTCAACGCCCAGCGAACCGCATGCCGCGCCCAAACTGCAAATTATGACA